>NC_069732.1:20028924-20328924 GCF_027358585.1 Pangasianodon hypophthalmus | reverse complement strand
CATTATAGTTGTGTCTCTCTAGTTAAATTTCTTCTGTGTTTTTTCCTAGCGCCCTTGGTTTGTTTTTTTTGGGGTTTTTTTTCTCCTTTTTTTCTCTATTTTAGTCTTGGCTTTTTTCGGTTTTCCTGCCATTTCCTCCCCGTGGGTCAACGGTAGAATGTTTGTTTCTCACGCTGGAGACCCAGGTTTGATTCCCGGTTGTGACAACTATGGTCAGGATGATGGGGTTACTTTGTGAGGGGGGGTAGACCAGTGATGAAGTCCAAGGCAATATATGACCAGGGGTGGCTGGGAACAGGCAGGGGTCATAGTAGGCTGGCAGGTGAGCAGTGGGAGGCCTTACTTCAGGCGCACATGGTACAAGCAGCAATAAAGGCTCGAGTGGCAGCATACGTTGTCGACCACAAGAAGTGCCATTTCAACAGGCCTAGGGTGTGACTGGAGCTGAGGTGATAGGCAAACTGGGAACAGTGAACCCATTGGAGGACACGGAGTCAGGGATGAACAAATGACTAGGGGGCCCATTACCTAAGTCGAGTTGGGTGCATTGGGCTTTCTGGACCACAGACTCAATCTCCCATGTGTCACCACAGACGCAGGAGGGATGATGGCATCATGGTCTGAGGTGTCGTCTTCTGGGATGAAGTGGTGGGAGAGGGCATTGGGCTTAGCAGGGAACAGGGACGGCAGGTGATTGTGAAATTAAACCGCCAGAAGAACAGGGCCCAGTGAGTCTGGTGAGAGTAGACATGCTTGGCGGTCTGGATGTAGGCCAGGTTCTTGTGATCGGTCTAGATGATAAAAGGCTGATCAGTCCCATCAAGCCAATGCTGCCACTCTTCCAGGGCAAAATTTATGGCCAGCAACTCATGATTCCCCACATCATAGTTGCGTTCTGCAGGGTTGAGGCGACGAGAAAAGAAGGCACATGGGTGAATTTTCTTGTCTAGGACTGAATGCTGAAGGCGGCCTGTCCCTCAGGGGTTCACACAAAGGGAGTGGAGGTGGAGGTGAGCCTAGTGTGGGGCGCCGTGACCCGGCTGTAGTCTCAGATGCAGTGGTGGAAATTTGTGAATCCCAGGAAACATTGGAGCTGCTTCAGGGTAGTAGGTCTGGGCCACTCGACGATGGCCCGCATCTTCTCAGGGTTGGCCTTAACTTGTCCACTCTAAATGACCCCAGGAAAGTGACTGAGCGGGCATGGAATTCATGCTTATCTGCTTTGATGAACAGGCGGTTCTCCAGGTGCCACAATGCAGGACCCCTGGGGGAGGGAAAGCAGGTAACTGGCAGCCTCCTTCCCACAGACAGGGTGGTTGAAAATCCTCCAAATTTCAGCAGTGAAGGAGGGCCACAGAGCAGGGTGCCTGTTCCAGATGGCAATGGCCCAGGCTAGGCTTCTCCCCTCAGCAGCCCCATGACATAGACCACCTTAGCCTCATTGATGGCGTAAGACACTGGACAGAGACTGGGCAAACCCAGACACTGGGCAAACATGAGAGAACACTGGAGGAGGAAGGATTTGCACTTCCCTAAGTCGCCAGCCTAGGGTTCAGGGTTTGAGACATGTGCTTCACAAATGTGTGGACTGGGATAAGAAGCAGAGGGAGCCACAGGAGTATGTTGCCTGGACTAGGAATCAGGAGGATGTGACGGAATTGCTGACTGAGGAGCCCAATCTGGTTAATCATGGTGCGATGGCTCTCAGCGAGTTCACAGAGCTGCTGCTCATGCCAACCAAGGAGGGCACCATGGTTAGTTAGGGCTGCATGGTTCTTCTGGGTCCATGTTGGCCAGAATGTTCTGTTATAACCGCAGGAATGGGGGGACACAGGAGTTCAGGGTTAAGCAGGTTTTATTTAAGGGCTTGATGGAAAGGAGTGTCGTAATTGTGCAGTTGAGGTCAGGATTCAAACTCGGGTCAGCAGCGTGAAGCTCGACTGCTCAGTCGATGTGCCATGGGGAGGGGAAGCAAGGCAGAGAGTGATTGGGTTTGAGTGTCAGCAAGGCCAGGGTTCAAACTGGGGTCTGCAGCGTGAGAGCCAAGTGCAGAGTCGGCAAGCCACGGGGAAGGTGAGGTGGGGCTGGGCATAGCAGGATGTGGGCAGACAGAGAGATGACTGGCTGGGTGAGCAGTGAACCTGGAACACGAGGAGAAAACACAGAGTGAGGACAGGGAAACATGATGGGAAAAGCACCAGAAAAACAACACAGAAAGTAAACACAAGTAAAGCCGGACGTGTACCGCACTGGAAGCTGGAATGATCTGGCGATGAGTGGCTGAAAAACTGGGGCTTACACATGCTGCAGTTTGGGTGAGAAGATGAGGAACAGGTGTTATCAATCCTGAGATCAGGTGAGGTGCAAAGTGGAGTGTTATGCCCAGCCACACACATACACACAAACAGAAACAAGAAGGAGAGAAAACACTGGAAACAAAGGAATTGGAAAAACAGGGAAACAAGAGGAGATACACGGGAGCTCTGGCCCGGACCATGACACCTTGTCATTTCCAGATTGGACTACTGCAACTCATACTTGGCAGGTCTGCCTCTGCACACCATTCAACCTATGCAACTGATCCACAATGCAGCTACACAACTTGGTTTAAATTTTCTTAAGTTCTCACACACCACCCAATTGGTACATTCCTTCCACTGACTCCCCGTAGTTGCTCACATCAGATTTAAAACACTGATGCTTGCCTACAAAGCCAAACATGGACCAGCACCCATCTATCTTAAAACACTTATCACACCCCACACTGCACCACACCCCCTCTGATCCTCTAGCACTGCTCGACTGGTCCCACCATGTCTCACATTGCAAGGAAGGCATACATCAATACTCTTCTCTCTTCTGGCACCTAGGTGGTGGAATGAACTTCCCCTAGATGTCCAAACAGCAGTCTTCAAACAACAACTAAAGACCTGCCTCTTCCTGAAATACTTAAATTAGCACTTTATCTTTTGGTATCTGTGTGCTTTTTTTTTTTTGGTATATTACCTCCCCAACAGAGTGTTTAAAACTCACGGTATTCTTAGTCCCTGACCTAGTGAACCAGTATCAGGATGTATTTATTGATAGGGACTTCAAATCCATGGTTTAATCCATAGTTTGTTACTAGGGGCACTGTATACCGTCTTTATGCTCCTCATGTTTTCCAGACAGAAGTTGATTTAGTCTGTAATATGGTGACTAACAACAACAACAACAACATTTATATAAAAGCACATTTAAAAACAACATATGTTGACCAAAGTGCTTTACATTCTCAACATTACCACAAAAAACCCCCCACAAATTAAGAACACACCCAATACAGTACACTACTCAGACTCCTCCCCTAAGGACAGTCGTAGGCAATAGAGTAGAGATGCGTTTTCAACGATTATTTAAAACATGCCAACGAGTTTCAGGATCTAATATGAGGTGGGAGGCTATTCCAGAGACATGGAGCTGCCACAGAGAAGGCACAATCACCTTCAGTCTTTAATCTTGATTTCAGAACATTCGGAATGAAACTCTAAGACGATCTTAGTGGTCTAACAGTACAGTGCCATTGTAACAGGCTAGAGATATACTCAGGGGCAAGACCATGTAACCCTTTAAAAACCATTAGCAAGACCTTATATTGCACTCTAAAATCCACAGGCAGCCAGTGCAGAGAGGCCAGCACTGGAGATATACTAGAGCATTTCCTCGTGCCAGTCAACAGTCTGGCCGCTGCATTTTGCACTAACTGCAGCCGAGTCTGGATGAAATAAAAGCATGAATCACAGTCTCCAAATCTTTAAAATTCAAGAAACTCTTCAATTTGGCAATGCCCCTCAGTTGAAAGAAACTACCTTTAACCACAGCATTGATTTGTCTATCAAATTTCAGCTCTGAGTCAAAAATCACCCTAAGGTTCCTGGCTTGCATGCTGACATTGGTGGCTAAGGGGCCAAGGTAAAGTGCAAGCTTTTCAGCTACATTCGATGGACCAAAGATCACCACCACCAATTTAGACTCATTTAGCTGCAAAAAACTAGATGCCATCGAGAACTTTAATTCATCCAGACAATCAAGCAAAGTGATGAGTTTGGAGTTGTCATCACATTTCAAAGGAAGATACAGCTGGGTGTCATCTGCATAACAGTGATACGTCACATTATGTTTATGACAGATTAATCCCAGTGGGAGCATACATAAGGAAAACAGGACCGGGCCAAGACAAGAACCCTGAGGAACCCCAGATAAAACAGGCTGAGAGGATGATATAGAATTCCCTAGTTCCACAGCAAAAGTTCTTACATGTAAGTAGGAAGAGAACCACTTCAGAGCATTCCCCCTAATGCCCACCCACTGACTCAAAAGGTCAAGAAGAATCCTGTGATCCACTGTATCAAACGCTGCGCTTAGATCAAGAAGCACCAAAACAGCACAATTCCCAGCATGTACAGACATCAGCAAATCATTGGTTACTTTAATAAGGGCAGTTTCGGTGCTGTGCTGAGACCTAAAGACAGATTGAAATTGATCACAGATTTTGTTTCAATTTGAAAATGTTGAAAGCTGATTAAGTACCACCTTCTCCACTACTTCAGCCAAAAAAGGCAGTTTTGAAATCGGGCTATAATTGTTCACCACTGATGGATCCAGGCTTGGTTTTTTTTAACAGAGGTTGCACCAAGGCGTGCTTAAATTAAGATGGAACTAGCCCCTCTATGAAACTCTGATTCACTATAGACGTGATCAAGGAACCCACCACATCCCAGACCTGAATTAACAGATGTGCAGGAATAACATCAAGAAAGCAATAGGCTGGTTTCAGGTGATGAACAATCTCCAACAGATAAGCAGATGTAACAGGCTCAAAACTAGTTAAACAGCCAACAGAGTCAGGAGAGGCTAAAGTATAGCCAGGAACCAGGGGAGAATTAGAGATGCAAGCTCTAATCTTATCCTTGAAAATTTTTTTAAAAGTTTCACAACCGTTGGAAATACAGGATTTAAAACAGTATTTAACACATGGAATAAGACTTTCGGACTATGATGGTTCTTTGAGATTAAGTCAGAGAAGTACTGTGCCTTGGCCGATTTAATACACTGTTGATAAGTTACCATACAGTCTCCAAGAATCTCATACGAGACTTGAAGCTTATCTTTTTTCCATTTCCTCTCCGCTTGTCTCCATTTTTGTCTGATTGACCGGCTCTCTGTATTAATCCAGGGCTTAAAACAGCTTTAGATTTTACCTTTTTAAATGGAGCTATACAGTCCAGAATAGCGTTGCACTCAGTATTAAAAACAACCACCAACTCCTCTGAACCCCGACTAGCTAGAGAGGGATCAGTGGCTAGAGACTGTGTATAGGAGTTAAACTCCTCAGAAAACTTAGAGGCCACCAGCGCATTAATGGGCCTGGTACGATGATCAGCTGACTCAGGGCCTGTAGTAGGCCCAGCAAGCATCACATTAAAAATAATTAAAAAATGTTCTGAGAGCCCAATGTTTTCTATAGCCAGCCAACACCGGAACCCCCCAGGACAGTACCAAATCCAGAGTGTGACCCTGTACGTGCATAGATGGCATGCTCTCTTCTCTGTTTCACTTGCACATCTCCTCGCTTGTCTCTTTTATTACATTCCACATACTATATGGAACTTGTGAGTGAGGAGGAGAGGAATATATGATTAAAATCTCCAGAGATTGCTATGAATGCATTGGAGTGATCTGTCATTAGTTTACTAACCACAGAATGTGTCTGCTCCATTGTGTCAGTTGTGTCAGAGGACAGCGGCACACACAACCAAAACATTAGCATGTGAAAATTCCTGTGGCAGGTAATATGGCTGCAGTCCAACAACGAGGAGCTCAACATCTGGATTACAAACCTATGCTTTAATAGTAATATGTCCAGGGTTTCACCATCTATCATTCGCATAAACAGAAAGTCCGCCTGCTCTCCTCTTGCTGCTGTCCTTGTGGCTGTCTGTGCACACACTATGAAAGCTGTTCAGTGAAACTGTGGAGTCAGGAATCTTAGAGCTGAGCCAAGTTATAGTAAAATACATGAGGCTACAATGTTTGTATTCCTCATGGCTGCTGGTTAGTGCTGAGAGTTTGTCCATTTTAATAACCAGGAACCTATCACCCAAAGAGCCATACCAATGATGAAGCATCATGCTATGGGGCTGCTTCTCTTCAGCTTAAACTGGGGCTCTAGTCAAGATAGAGGGAATCATGGATAGCTCCAAATAAAAATTTATTTTGGCAGGCCTCTGTTAGCTGAAAATCAAGAAAAATGTCAACTTCTAACACAATAATGACCCAATGCCCAAATTCAAGACTTACAGTATGCAACCAGGTTATTGTAAGTTTTTTATTTTTCTTTTTAACATCACAAAAATCTTCAATTTTCAAAAAAAAAAATCCTCAACAGGTGCTCTATCTTTGTATAATTTTTTAAATCATGAAATCCTGCAATTTTAACAGGTTGTAGAATTTTATATCCACTGTAATTACATTACAGACTTCCACATGGAAAACTAATCCAGTCTGAAAAGAGCATTAGAAAGATATTTTTGAAAAAGAGAGTGTCATTGAGAAAATACAGCACACTAAGACCAAATACATTTTAACCAGTATATTGAAAAAGTCAGTGGTGAGGTAACTGTCTGATCATACACTGTGAAACACCATAACATACGTAATATAAAATATTCCAAGTCCTTTATTATCTAAACTTTGGCTGTTTGTAGTTCTTAAAGGAAACATTTCTCCTTATTAAGTGTTAGGAAACAGATAAAATCTTGGAGAAGTGTACTAGAAGGAAGGTGAAATTTGGAGACAAACCATCAGATGTTATGTTTTTATTTTCACTCTGTGACCTTCATGGTATTTTTTTCCATTTGGTGATAAAATGAGCTGGTCATTTGTCTTCCTTCATGCAAACCACTCTGTCCCTTTGTCCTACTTTTCATAAAACTCTGCCTAAACCAAATCAGAGTGACTGACACACAGACAGATCTGAGTTCAAAAGTTTGCACACACAGGTTATAACAGGTTATATAGTGTGTTTGATTATACAGATATTCCTTCATTTCACTGACATCTTTGTTCAAGCTCAGCCAGATGATTAAAAGGTGAACTATATAAAAAGCTACATTTTCCTTTTTCATTCAGAACCCAAGGGGAATGCGGACAGACAGATGGGCCATGTGGAGAGTCTATGGGAGTATTTCTGTTGCATAATCTGGAATAACACAGGTTCCACAAAAATATAATTAGAGCAACAAATAAAAAGTTCCAGTAGCTCCAAACGTGTAAGAATACATTCAGCACAGCGAACTTAGACATGAATCCGGTACTGAGCAAGAGAAGAAGTTCATTACTAACTCAAAGACAGAGCAGTAGTGATGATAGCAAGGCTAGTTAGGTAGATTAAAACAAGGTAGTAGAGAGATCCTCACTTAGTTAATAGAATTCCAATGGCTCCAAAGGTTATTCTTATACTCACCGCAGCCATGAAGAAATGATTGAAGTCTTTCACCAGTTTTAGAGGACAGTTTACATTTAAATCTGTCCATAGGTCATATAGATCCAAGATGCAGATGGTCCAACATAGTACAAGTTGAGTAGAGTAAAAGAATCAGAGATACATGAAGAGGAGGTATTTATAACTGATACTGACTCATGGTCACTGTGTGACATTGTTAAAGGTCTCAGAATGGTGTATGCCTGCACACACGCTCACACGCGCACACACAAGTATATCCAGGTGTTAGACTCTGCCCTTGCAGTTTAGAAGGGGTGAAATTGAACACAGATTCAAAAACTCGTTTCATTTTCATCCTTGGTGTGTTTGGCATGGGCCATGATTTCATCAGTACAGACAAGGCAAGGATTCTTAAGCAGACCCAGCCCACACACAAACTTATGTGGTTGATGAAGGTTGTTCGGTGGAAAACACTGAAAATATGCTATGATAGCTTTAGGACTGCAATTGCCACAAACAGATTTGCACTCCATCAGATTGATCGGTCAGTTATCAGTGAACATCTGATAACTTCATTTGAAAATTATAATGAATTTCCCGTTTACACAATTGCAATTTTTGGCCATGTAGTACACAGTTATAGGAAGGAATTATTTAGAATTGAGGTCTCTTATGAGTCTGGTTCCTCTCAAGGTTTCTTCCTCATGTCATCTCAAGGAGGTTTTCCTTGATACCTTCGCCTCTGGCTTGCTCATTAGGGATAAATATATAAATTTATAAGTTTAAAACTTATATCCTTTATATATTCCTGTAAAGCCGCTTTGTGACAATGACCAGTATATACAGTGGCCATTGCAATATAGAAGTAAAATTGAATTGAATTGAAAACACTGAAAATGTCAGTATGTAGCATCACACAAGATATTAAAATTTAAATATAAATGAAATAGGTTTATTGATAACAGGACTTTTCTGACATTTACAGTCATTTCCTAAGGAAAAGAAGAGAGTGAATTATTTATATTAATTTATTATTACTGTTTATTTTTTTTGTTTGTTTTAATGTTATGAAAAGTGATAGTTCATGTTAATCAGGTTGCTAATTAACAATGAGCTTTGTACATTAAATATTTTGAATATACTTTGTGCATTCTTGTATATGGAGTATAACAAAAACAAAAAAAGATCAAATCCCTTCTCCTTTCTGTGGGATTAGTTTCTGGACCTGTGTGTGTTTAGGCATGTTGCTGGAGGATATCTGTAGTAATTCTCATGGGATTATCATGGGATAACATTTACATTTACATTTACATTTATGGCATTTGGCAGACGACCTTATCCAGAGCGACTTACAATAGTGCTTTGAAGTCTATCAAAAATACATTCAGATATTGGCTCGCTAGGTCACAAACTAGGAATACCATCAGTCCAAATCTCTGTTGGGGAGGTTCTTTTTTTTTTTTTTTTTTTTTGTGAAAGAGCTAATTTAAGTATTTTATAAAGAGGTAAGTCTTTAGACGTCGTTTGAAGACTGCCAGTGACTCAGCTGTTCGGACATCTAGGGGAAGTTCATTCCACCACCTTGGTGCCAGAACAGAGAAGAGTCTCGATGCATGCCTTCCTTGTACCCTGAGAGATGGTGGGACCAGTTCAGCAGTGCTAGAGGATCCGAGGGAGCGTGGTGGCGCTCGAGGTGTGATAAGTGCTTTGAGATAAGTGGGTGCTGGTCCGTTTTTGGCTTTGTATGCAAGCATCAGTGTTTTAAATCTGATGCGGGTAGCTACTGGAAGCCAGAGGAGGGAGTGCAGCAATGGGGTGGTGTGGGAAAATTTAGGAAGGTTGAAAACCAAGCGTGCAGCTGCATTCTGGATCAGTTGCAGAGGACGAATGGCACTCAGAGGCAGACCTGCCAGGAGTGAGTTGCAGTAGTCCAGTCTTGAAATGACAAGGGACTGAACAAGCACCTGTGTGGCCTGTGAGAAAAGAAATGGACGAAGTCTTCTGATGTTGTAAAGGAGAAATCGACATGAGCATATCAGATTAGCAATGTGAGAGGAGAAGGACAGTTGATTGTCCATGGTTACCCCAAGGTTGCATGCAGTAACTGAAGGCGAGATCAGAGAATTGTCTAGGGAAATTGCAAGATCCTGAGATGGGGATGAATCACCTGGGATGAACAGCAGTTCAGTTTTGGTGGGATTAAGTTTCAGCTGATGAGCTGTCATCCATGATGAGATGTCTGCTGATATCTGAGCAGAAACATGAAAGTCTGAGGGAGGGAAGGAGAGGATGAGTTGAGTGTCATCTGCATAGCAGTGGTATGAAAACCCATGTGAGGATATGACCGCACCAAGAAATTGAGTGTAGAGGGAGAACAGGAGAGGACCAAGTACTGAGCCTTGTGGAACACCAGTGGAGAGTCTGCGAGGAGCAGATGTGGATCCCCTCCATGTCACCTGATATGACTGATAATCTCTGTATAAATCACAAAGGTGGACATGTCTGCACAAAAAACTTGCATACTACACACACTTCATTTTAATACACACTGATTGTTTTGATCTTTATTATAAGTGCTTGTTGTAGGGGGCGTGGCCATGCATGTTCTTAGTTAATCAGTTCATCATTAGTAGGTCACAAGACTGAAACAAGACCTTGACTGTACGTAACTCAACGAAAAAAAAGGGTATAGCATAAGTTAGTGTAGTAACCCTGTATGGATATGCAGGAGAAAACTGAGTCATTCCCTTTTAAGAAAAGTCAAGTTAGTTGAGAATGTACATGTTCAAAGCATAGCTTTCGACAGCACATTTGTACGTTTATATCCCATTGGTAAATACCTTTGACAACCTGTTCCTTCTACCAATGGAGAAGGAGAAAGAGAACAATTCAAAAAAATTGAGGGATTGAGCCTAGCATCAGGGACCGAAGGAGCTAGAGGGAAGGAGAGAAAAAAAGGAAGAGAGCACGAGGAAGGAATAGCGAGAACCACAGTGGTTTAGGCTATGAAACACTGATACTTAGAAGTTATTACCATCTACGAGGTAGTACGTCTAGTGCTATACATTGTCTGAGGGAACTAGATGATTACTTCACTCGTGTCTTTGCTTTGAAACAAAAAGTGAAGCATTGTTCCAGGGTGGTACGGTAAGTGCCGCCATTGCTAAGCTGTGTAGTTATTAGGCGTTGGGCATATCCCTCGTTCACAGTTGTAAGATTTCACAAATAGTGTCTTGGTTAGAGCAGTTATGGAGCCTGAGCCTGAGAGTACCAGGAAACACTTGGCTGGTGCATCAAGGGGAAGGCCTTAATCCTGCTCATGCAATTTTGGTCATTGGCGTAGCAGAGGATACCAGCATAAATGAGGTAGAAGAGCTAATACAAACTGTTTGTTGTTGGGGCCGAGTAAGGGTAAGAGTTAGGGTGTACATCACTGGGGCTGGGGGACTCTTAGTTCTCTTGCATGATACCCCCAGAAATCCGGAGTGAAGACAGATTGGTTATTTGGCACATGGTAGCGGTCGACAAGCACGCCGAGATACCCGACAATTTTTTTGAGAAACTGAAGAGTTTCTTAACAGCAGAAAGAAGGACCGTCGATGATTTGAGAAGTTATGTTACGTGCCCGAAACACTATGAGGCTCAGAGGAGTCGATCCTGCTTGCCATATCAGAGGTGCTGAAGCATTCTAAAAAAAGGCTTAGCCAAAGGCCATAGTTACTGCAAGCTTAGAGTGTTCTCCCCTACTCCCATAGGAGAGGAATCAGTCGAGTATTGGCTCGTGCAGACAATGCTGATGGTTGAAGGTAGCGAATGTTCAGAGAAAGAGGAGCGGCATGGGATAGTTGAGAGTTTAAAAGGCCCAGTCCTAGAGATTATTAGATCGCTGCATTTTAGCAACCCTGAAGGGAGCCCAGAGGAGTATATAGCCACCTTTGACGGTGCATTAGGATTACCAGAAAGTGTTGACAATTTGCATTTTGGTATTGCCTCATGCAGCAAAACGTAGGTGAAAAATTATCTGATTATGTGCAGCGCTTGAAACCTTCCCTGGCAAGGGTAGTCAAGAAGGGGGGAGTAGCGGCATGGGGTATAGACAGAGTGAGAATTGACCAGTTGTTACAGGGAGTGACAGGATCAGATCTCATGCTATTGCAGCTCCATCTCTGAGAGAGGAGAGGTAGTCCTACTTTCATTGATTTTCTTGGTCAGATTCGAGTAGAAGAAGAACATGAACATTTTCATCATAATGTTCATGTTAAGGTTAAGAGTGTCAGGGCACAGGGTGGTGCTGCAGACTCTGAGGTAGATTTAAAAGGATTTAGGGCAGATGTAAATGCATTATAATCTGCACTCTCAGTCTGAGCTGAGAGTGAAGTCGGACCTGGTTGACAGCAACAAGGGGAACCCAAGGGCATTGTCCCAGTATGGTCCGTCAAGGGAGGATAAAGTTGAAATAATGGCTGTACAATAGACAGCTGACAGACTGAGCCAGAAGATGAAGACTTTGGAATGTAAAGGAGAAGCCCAGCCAGACTCAGTCACAAGCGTGAAGGCTGACATGGTCGAAAGTAACTCACAGTTTTGCAGGAAGCCCATCCATAGGATGACGACTTCTTCTGTTATCATTGTGGGAATGATGGACACAACTCCGCTAGGTGTACCTCAGGTGAGAATGAGAAGAAGGTCATTGTAAAGCTCATTGCTACTCTTTGGAGGGCTAAAGAGAAACCATTTGGTTTTGGACAGGGACCCAAGGATAGTGCAGTTCAATGCCCTTCAAGGAAGCAGGCAGTTCACACTAAGGGAGTGGTTGGGGTCCCTGAACGCCTGGTGGGACACACCACCTCTCTGTCATTGAAGGTGAATGGTCCCAAGTGAGGTGGGTCCCAAGCGACTATTAGTTTTGAGAGATGTTATCCATATCAAGGCTAATTGGTAGTAGACGTTCAGTTTCTGGGTACTCTAGAGACGTTGTCAGTACTAGCATTAATCTATCCTTGATCTAATACTCCTGATCAGACTTTGGTGATTATTAGGTACAAATGCTAATTTGTTTCGCAGACTGGAGACCCTCTGTGGGAAGTGGTAACATGGCTGGTGTTGCCAACGAACGTAGTAGCCCTTTTGTGAAATAGCGTGGTTTTGTCCCTGGTGAGAAGATTCATTCAGTGCAAGACAGCGTAGCGGGGCAAGTGAAGTGGAAGGGTTCTGCGTTGTTGACAATCCCACAGCTGTCATACCAGCTGCCAGGTAGAGTTTTTCCCGTCTGTGCCCATCTGGCATAGTGATAGTGGAGGCTGACGAATCCTCGTCTTTGCCCCAAGGATTGTTGGTTCAGCCCATGATAGCGACAGCAACAGCAGTCAATCGGGGGTGCACCAAGAAAGAAGTCACCATACCAGAAAGGACTTTGTTGGGTAATGTGCAGGTAGCGGATGTGGCAGTTCCCCCTGTGAACGGGAACATATCTGGAGAATTCACTGCAAGTCTCATCAACTTTGGAGACTCCCCATTCCCTCAAATTGGAAAGAGAGGTTGAAATGAAAGTTGTTGAAATGGCAGAGTGTCTTCTCATGATCTGAATGGGAAGTAGGATTGGCTAAAGGGGTGGAGCATCATGTTTGCCTCTCAGATACCTGTTCTTTACATGAGAGGTTAAGGTGATTGGCTCTGGTGGATATCGATGCAATGCACAATCATCTACAGGATTCGATAAAAGCAGAGATAATTAAAGAGTCACAGAGTCTGTATACATCCCCTATAGATATTGCGTTGGATTGTTTGGCTGGGAGCAGGTGGTTTTCTGTGTTAGATCTATGGAGAGGTTATTACCAGATTAGGATTTTACCAATTTGAGCGCATGCCGCAGGGAGTCACAGGTGCCTCTGCACATTTCAGCATCTTATGGAGAAGGCAGTGGGAGACATGAATCTGCTCCAGGTTCTAGTATACCTGGACCATCTTATTGTTTTTGGATCCACTTTGGAGGAGCATGAAGAACGCCTCCTCAAAGTGTTAGGCTGCCTGGAGGAGGCAGTTCTCTAGGTCTCTAACTGTCAGATATGCTTGCCTAAGGTCAAGTATTTTGTCATGTGATATCGGCTGAGGGAATAGCCACTGATCCGGAGAAGGTGGAGGCTGTCACACAATGGCCGCAGCCCACCGATTTGACATCTCTTCAGTGGTGACAATTTGCATTTTGGGTATCGCCTCATGCAGCAAAACGTAGGTGAAAAATTATCTGATTATGTGCAGCACTTGAAACCTTCCCTGGCAAGGGTAGTCAAGAAGGGGGGAGTAGCAGCATGGGATATAGACAGAGTGAGAATTGACCAGTTGTTATAGGGAGTGACAGGATCAGATCTCATGCTGTTGCAGCTCCATCTCTGAGAGAATAGAGGTAGTCCTACTTTCATTGATTTTCTTGGTGAGATTCGAGAAGAAGAAGAACATGAACATTTTATAAAGTTAAGAGTTTAAAAAGTTAAGATTTTCACCTACGTTTTTGTCGTTTCTAGGGTTTTTTGGTTATTACCACAGTTTTTTTGGCAAATTACTCTTCCATTGTCAAACCCCTAACCAAGTTGATGAAAGGATACCCCCCTGTGAGGAAAGGGAAATGGTGGAAACTGGTGATCACTTGGTCAGACGTATCACAGGGAGTCCTAACCCTTTAGACTAGGTGGATGGATTCCTGTACCGATATTTTCAATAGGATCATTGAGTGTTTGACCAACTCGCTGGTGTTAAAGTTTGCTGACCCAACAAGGCCTTATGTGCTACATGTGAATACCAGCCTTAGGTGCCACATTTCAGTGTAACTTATGTGACTTTAAAGACATTTGTTCTCAGACAACACAGTTAGGAAGACGTCTGAAAAATCACGAGAGGGTTTGTTGTCCATTTTCAGACTGTGATTTTAGCAGCAACAACCACATCACTTTCAGAGCTCACAAGACCAAGAAAGACAAAAAACTTACATTGGATGACTTCCAGCCATCTATTTGTAATGCAAATAGTAGAAATTACAATGAGTTTGATACACCTTCATCTTCACAAAGTAAGCCAATTCAAACTGAAGAAATACAGGCAGAAGATCAAATTTCAGACTTGGACCTGGCAGACAGTGAGCCGATACTTGAACATAAACTTGCAGCCTTGTTTCAGTGTATGCAGTCACAGTTGCATGTGTCCCAAAATGCCTCTCAGCATATCATTGACAGTATAAATGACATTCTGTCTATCACAAATTCAAACACACTTTGTGCAATTAAAGAAATTCTGCTAAAACATAAGTGCAATGTTAGTGAGTCTGTTGTTGCTGATATTGCAGATATGTTACAAAAAACAAACCCATTCCTGCCACCACTGAAAAAGATCTTTTTTCAACCCACCATAAAAGAAACATCTACTTTAAAAACAATTTCAGTGTAATTGAACCTGTAGAATATGTGTTTAGTAGGGCAGAAAAGAACATATTTGTTTATTTACCGCTTTTGAAGGATTTGAAGACTCAGTTGGATCAACCTGACATATTTACGAAGACATTTCATTTCAAAGAAGATACACAAGGATATTACAGTTCATCTTTTGATGGTATGTATTTTAAAGACAACAAACTTTTTGGTGATCAAGGTTTCAGACTTTCATAATGGGTTTTACATTGATGATTTTGAAATAGCCAACCCTCTGGGAACTTCTCAAAAAAACATAAAATTACTGCAGTCTATTCAATTCAATTCAATTCAATTTTACTTGTATAGCACTTTTAACAATGGACATTGTCACAAAGCAGCTTTACAGAAATAAATGGATTCACAAAAAAATATATTGTAAATATGTGAATTTATCCCTAATGAGCAAGCCAGAGGCGATGCTGGCAAGGAAAAACTCCCTGAGATGATATGAGGAAGAAACCTTGAGAGGAACCAGGCTCAAAAGGGAACCCATCCTCATCTGGGCGCAACAGATAGTGCAATTATAAATAAATCCCTTCTATTATTGTGTACTATAAGGACAAATAGTGCAAATGTGCAACCAATAAATTCATCACAGTTTTCGCAAGAAGTCCGGCTGGTTAAAATCTATCCACTGTCCACTGATGGAGTCCTGAGTACGTAGGTGTTCATGGCAACCACAGCCCCAAAGCCACTACAGCAATTGCAGTCCCAGGCCATTACAGTACAGCTCCCAATATGTGATCCCCAAGCCATCTCCGCAGCCCCCAGGTGGGACTATCCCCAGCAAACCAAATGGTTCTTCAGACCGTCCATATGGGGCTGCCCCCAGCAGCAGCGAGCAAACTCGACCGATGAGAACTCCAACCAGAAGTAGGGATCAGGATGGATCAGGCAGCGAGGAGGAGCAGAAGGGGTCAGGATCACTGGCATCTCAGAAGTAGCATGTGTAGCTCGACAGAGACTGAGGGGGAGAGAGAGAGATGGAGAGAGAGGGAGAGATTGTTAGGTAAGCTTTTGTCCTCTAATGATTAAGGACAATGTACTTTGCATGCAGAGTGCAAGCAGGGACTCCGGCAGGACTAGCTATGACAGCATAACTAAAAGGGAGAGCCAGAAGGTAACACAGACATGAGGGAACCCTGGGACATAAGTCAGCCAGCCACTCCACCGTCGACAAACCTGAGTGAATGCGTGAGAGTGGGGGGTGACAGCATCCAAACATCCCAGTTCACCACAACACTCTATGCCTGTGAAACCCTCCAGACCTGCCCCTGTACCTAAGAAAACTATTCACAAAAGGCTGTTCCATAACTGTGGGGCTTTGTAAGAGAAAGCTCTACCCCAGCTGTAGCCTGCATTATTCGAGGTACCAACAAATAGCCTGCACCTTTTGATCTGAGTAGGCATGGCGGATCATAAAAGACCAAAAGTTCACTCAGGTACTGTGGTGCGAGACCATTTAGTGCTTTATAGGTAAATAGTAGTATTTTATAATCAATACAAAATTTGATTGGGAGCCAATGCAGTGTGGATAAGATAGGGGTGATGTGGTCATATCTTCTGATTCTAGTAAGGATTCTTGCTGCTGCATTCTGGACTAACTGGAGCTTGTTTATGCAACTACTGGAGCATCCAGACAGTAAGGCATTACAATAATCCAACCTAGGGTTAGTAAGTAAGTAACAAAAGCATGAACAAATTTTTCTGCATCGTGTAGTGACAATATATTTCTTATTTTAGCAATATTTCTGAGATGAAAGAAAGCAATCCTAGTGATATTATCTACATGTGCTTAAAAAGAAAGACTAGAGTCGATAATCACACCAAGGTCTTTTACTCCCGCACATGATGAAACAATAAGGCCATCCAGAGTTATTATGTAATCAGAAAGCTTACTTCTAGCTGCATGTGATCCTAGTACAAGTATTTCTGTCTTGTCAGAATTAAGTAAAAGAAAGTTAATAAGCATCCAAGTTCTAATGTCTTTTACACATTCCTCAACTTCATTAAGCTGGTGTCTGTCATCTGGCTTTGCTGAAACATACAACTGTGTGTCATCAGCATAACAGTGGAAGCTAATACCATGTTTATGGATAATTTTGCCCAGAGGTAGCATATATAAGGAAAAGAGCAATGGGCCTAAAACAGAACCTTGCGGGACACCAAACTTTACCTCATTATGAGAAGTCACCATTTACATTTACAAACTGATAACGATCAGTCAAATAAGACCTGAGCCAGGAAAGGGCCGTTCCCATAATGCCTACTACATTTTCCAGTCTATCGAGGAGAATAGCATGATCAATGGTATCAAAAGCTGCACTAAGGTCAAGCAGCACAAGCAAGGAGACACAACTCTGATCAGAGGCCAGTAGTAAGTCATTTACAAGCCAATGCTAAGGGAAGAATTGATTATTTGTAAAAGAGGTTTAATTTCAGGAATTATCTTTTTGAGGAAACAAGTAGGTAGGATCTAATATACAGGTTGATGATTTTGATGATGAAATTAGTGAAATTAGTTCAGTCTCTTCAAGGGGAGTAAAACATTGTAATTGTTGATCTGATATTATTATATTATCATCTACAGGGTTAGTTATAAAACTGTCCAGTTAAATTAATAGTCTGAATTTCTTGCCTGATATTTTCAAGTTTACCATTGAAAAAATTCATGAAGTCATCACTGCTATATAATGATTGTGTGCGTGTTTCTGTTGTGGTCTTATTCCTAGTTAATTTTGCTACAGTATTAAATAAGAATCTAGGATTATTTCTGTTGTCTTCAATTAGGGTGGAGAGATACACTGATCTAGCAGCACTAAGAGCTTTCTTATAGCTCAAAAGGCTCTCCTTCCATGCTATTTGAGATACTACCGATTTAGTTTTCGAGTGATCTGTTTTAAAGTTTGTGTGTGATCGCTATACAAGGGTGCTAGCCTTTTCTCCCTAATTATTTTTCTCTTAAGTGGAGCTACCTTATCTAGCAAGTTGCAGAACGTTGATTCTAAGCATTCAGTTGCCTGGTCAAATTCTTTGGGATTAGACGGTGATCCAATCATGGTTAGTAAATCTGGGAGATTACTGAAAAACTCTGTGCAGTTGTTGACGTGAAATTACGTTTGACATGGTGATGTGGCAAGGTGCATATATTATGATTAAGACACATTTTAAATGAGATGAGGTAATGATCTGAGATAGCTTCAGACTGTGAAAATAAGACTATATTTTCTATATTTAATCCGAATGTTAGTATTAAATGTTATTCTATTGGGTTATTGTGAATTGGGAATCACTGTACAGATCAAAGCTCAACTCAATCCAGCTGGCACTGCTTGTTCTGAAGTTCTGAAGTGAAAATGTATGGCTATGAATCATTTTTTTTTACATAACTTAAAGATCTTGGAGGAGGATGGTGTGTTTCTTGAACAGATTGGTGAGAATATTGGGGGAACAGTGCTTACTGTGTCTGCAGACAATCTTGGAGCTCATGGGCTTGGAGAATTTCAGGAATGTTTTAATGCGGAAAAGTTTTGCAGGTTTTGCTTAGCATCTTTGAAAGACATCCAAACTACAGAGGTGAGACAAGGGCTCTTTCTACTTAGAAGTCCTGAGCAACATGACCAGTGCATTGCTGATTTGAAAAGCAGTGAGTTGCTGACAAATGTGAATGGTGTGAAATCTGAATGTGTTCTACAGAAACACCTATCCTACCTTCACACCATTACTGGCTTTCCTCCAGATGTTCTGCATGATCTGTTTGAAGGGATAATACCTTTGAATTGGTTTGTGTCTGCAGAAATTAATTGATGCCAGGTGCTTCACATTAGAGAAGCTCAACAGCATTATCCATTCATTTCCATACTCCTACTCAGATAAGGTTAACAAACCACAAAGAATTCTACTTAAATATTTTACTTAAAGAAAACAATTGGAGGAAATAGCCATGAAAATTGAACCCTACTAAGGCTGATCCCTCTCATGGTAGATGGTATGGTGCCTGAGGATGAAAAAGCATGGCAACTGTTAATGGACTTAAAAGACATTGTGGAATTAGTGGTTAGTTCAAAATTATCAGAAGGTTGTACATGAAACAAACAACTTCAAAAATCCCCTCAAAACATTGGCAAGTAAACATCAACTCATGATTGCTTATGCTTTGGATTCACAAAATTTCTTTACAGCACCTCTGCATGTTGAAAAATTGAAAGCGGTCAAAACGTCGTCTCTTGAAACACAGGTGAAAATGGCAGTTGAAAACAGATATTCAAATCTGAGTTTCTTGTCGCTGGCTTCAAATGCAACATTACATGGGACTTTATATAGTAAAGGAATGATTCTGTCTGTTGGAGTCTGTGTTGGATTCCCAGAATTTGGTCGAATTCATAGCATTATGTTATTTGGCACAGAGGACATTCATAGTGGAGAAACTTTCATCATGGTACTTTGAACATTTTCAGGTATATGAGATTGCTGAAAGTGCCTACAGTGATGTAGCTATTGTGAGCCCACAGGATCTCAATGATTTCTATCCTTTGGCATCATGCAAAGTCAGTGGAAAGCTTATGGTGTCAACTAAGAGATTTTTACTTTGTTGAAATTGTTTTTTTTTTTTTATTTTATTTTAAATGACCTCTTCTCTCTCCCCAGAAAACAATGCTGCTTCAAGTCATTCTTTCACCTGACAACATCAGGAAGTTATCTATTCCCATGCCATTGTCAGTTGAGGAAATCTCAACCATTCTCTGTGAAAAACTGCAGATAGAGAAATGCTTTGTCATCCAATATGATGACCCTGATTTCAACAATGAATTTTGTACTTTACATGACATTACTGAGCTTCCAAAAGACAAAGCTACTTTGAAGCTCCATTGGGAAGTAGTTTTAAGTACAATGTCAAACGACGCTGATTTGTCTGATTTCACTCTGGATACAGCAAGCATGACATCTAATCAGTCGTCACCCTCGTCGTCCCATTCAGGTTGTTCTCCTTCTCTAACCCCATCCAGATCAGAGCAGTGGCCAAACAAGGTTCCAGTATCTTTATTTTCATATGATGTGTAGTTAAGGCTTCAGAAAGCCAATGAAGATCTTCAAAAAAAAATGGTACAGCCCTGATTGTTCCAAGAGACATGAAAATGAATATTTTGGATAAATTGGCTGAAACAGTGTATTCCTACAAGGCCTACCCCAAAGACTCTGAAATAGAGAAGGAAAAACATCCATGCCTTAAAGCCCCAGGATTGGAAACTGGATGTGAAGCATGGAAAATTAGTTTGAAGTTTACAATGGTGAATTATTGACAAAAACTCTGCAATGCTGGATGCAGTGAGATGACTGTGAATACTCAAAACAAGGTTTATCTAGAGGAACCCTAAAGAGACCCCGAAGATCTGAACTAAACTTTCTTCCTGACCATCCTGTTGGTTTGGATGAAGAAGCTTTGGAAAAAGAAAGGGCAACAATGGAGGAGGAAGTGAAAAAGAGAAATATGAGCTGGACTCTTTTGAACTCCAAGATGGAGGTGACATTCTCCTTGAGGAGAAAGGAAATTGTGCAGGACCAGCCACTGGTGTCAACAATTAAACAAAGATGGCCGTGGCTGTTTTTTGAGGAACAGGTAAATAATCTTTAGTTTTAAGATACCACTAGACTAACTGCACTGCTTTATTTGTTGTTTTCTTATTTGGATTCTCTAATGATTATCCACAGGTTTATGCAAAATTCTTACGCATCAACTGTGTTGACCTGAACATTCCTGACTTTGCTGGACAATCACACCAGGGGGTTGCTGGAATGTACAGAGCCAAAGCAACACAAGTAGGGGGTAGTCAACTGGAAGAACTTCTTGAAAAACTGTATGCCCAGGTCTGTTACTTACAGTAATTCTCTGTAGAATTATATTGTTCTATGTATGTTTTTTGTAACTGTAAAACAATTTTTTTAAACTAAATGGTGTCATGGCTCACTAGTTGACACTCCATAACCTGTGTTTCTTGGCAGACCATGAATGTAATTTCACACAGGAGCTCTACTGTTCTTCATGGTCTTCCCTTGTACATGAGAGAGACAGCTTCAATTTCAAACACCATTCTGGTCATTTATTTTGAGTTTTATTTGAACTTTTACAAGCACTACTGTTGCAAACCTAACCTAAAAACCTTAGAAAGGTTTACCCCAGTTAAGTTGTTTCAGTTTCTTTATGAAATAGTTTACTGTTGTCCATAATTTGCTGTGTTTCATAGAACACTGATGCATTGGGGCCATGCACAAAGAGCATGAAAATGGGAATCCTTGAAGTGGTAAATGACTGCACTGCTCACTCAGGATCAAATTCCACGGTGGTCAGTGTGGCAGAAGCATTGGAAGAGGAAGTAGTTATGGACAATCTGGGAGACTTCACAAAAGCCTTCATTCTCCTCTTTGGTCTGCTTCATTCTCTTAACATAGAGTATCCTAAGGACTTAAGGTACACCTTTGAAGCCGTCCAGAAAATCTTTGTGAACCTTGGAAGTGAGTTGCAGTTATGCAAACTGAACAAAAATAGCTTATCCAATTTAAAATATATTGGACCAACTATTGGACCCCTATTTGGTCAAAATAGAACCTTTAATTGACTCAATATTTTATTTCAGTCAACATTAAGAGCTCATCAGTACAACTAAAAATATACATTTTACATAACTTAAATTGAGCCAACTAAAAATTTTAGGTGCAACAGGTCACTAGAAAATTTTGAGTTGGAGAGGCCTGTTTTTTTTTTACAGTGCACAGGGTATTCACCTTACTACCTCATGTTGGGTTTGAGGCTAGACTACCCATGGATATCTACTTTGAGACTAACTGTGAGAGAGTTAATCATTCTAGTTATGTAGAGAGGCTGAGGGAAGACCTAAAACAGGCTTATGATCTTGCCGCTAAGGCATTGACCGAAGTACATCTGAAGAACAAGAAGGCCTATGATAAGGTTGTCCAACACCAGATTTTAGCAAGGGGTGATCGTGTGCTCCTCAAGAACCTTGGGTTAAGGGGCAAGCATAAACTACAGAGTAGATGGATTCATTTACCTTACATAGTGATACAGGATAAAGCCAGAAAGTGGCATGGGTCAAGTGAAGATGATTCACAGGGATCACTTGTTGCTTATTGGTCAGTTCATTAGGGTCTTGGAAGAGCGCGACCTGAAGTTTTCCAGAGAAAGACTTGTAAGGAAGGGTAGAGACCACTAAACAAGATTCTCAGGAGTAGAAGACCAGAGTGAGGAAAATAGTGAGTCAGACCACAAGTTTGAACCATGTTGTAGTCTGAGGAATGAGAGTGAGAGCTCCAGACAAGTGACTTTGGACAGGAATGAGTCTCAGGAAATAGATGAGGCTGAGAGGAATGATACCTTCACCACAGAAGCTGTGGTCAGTTCCAATGAGGAAGCTAGTGAGAATGTTGAGGGTTCCATTAGGGCCGACACCCAAGCCAATAAAAAGGATGAAGTGATGGAGTGTCCCTCACAAGTCCCACTTAGAGAGAATGAGGATTCACCATCTGATGTAGGGGAAACAGGTGATGTAGGTTCCTAAGAGATCGAAAAGACCATTAAAGCCATCATCAAATTAGTCTATGATGTGTCAGGAGGTCCCAAAGATGAACTGCTGACCATAGTTCATAGGGGCATAACACTTAGGATAGGGTAAACCCATAGTTCCCCTTCAGGAACTCGAGCTGCGTCGAAACGCTATGGGAACGCCTTCAGCGTGACCGCGCTCTGAATCAAGTGTGTAATCCTTCCAATGGATGGGCGAGACGTCACGGGCGGGGTGATGTAGCGACCTGGAAGCATAAAAGCCTGAGCGGCAAGCAGCGCGCTAGCTTTCCGTCATTCAGCAAGTGCTCTGTGTCATATTGTTTGTCCATTGTTTGTCTATTTTGTGTTGTCTGAGGCATGCCTATGGCCAAGGACAAATCTAAACATAAGGGCGAGAGCGGACAGGGTTTTAGGCTGTGTGTTCCTCCCTGCCCGCATTATATTACGGGTGGGTATACACACAGTCTTTGCGTTGTCTGCTTGGTAGCGGAGCACGCAGAGTCGGCTCTCGAGGGAGCCGGCTGCTTGCATTGCGAGCGTTTGCCGCTGCGCGCTTCGCTCCCGGAAGGCTTTCTTTGAGGAGGGAGCCTTCACTCGCGTGCCTCGCGGTGCCGGCCCCGCTTCTGCTGAGGCAGAGCGGCGGTTGCGTTCGTGGGGCTCGCAGATGGAGACGGGCGAGTCCCTTTCTCCTTCCTCACCCTCCAGATCCACTGTCCGCTCTCTGGGTTCAGAAGCCCGCTCTGCGGTTTCTTCCCCCCGGGGAGTGGGCCCGGTGCTCCGCCTGTCTTCATCCGAGGAGGTTGATGTGGAGGGCACCGACCCTGATTTGCTGCAGTCTCCTCAATATGAGGAGCTGCTGGAGGTGGTTTTGCAGGCCGTTGCTAAACTTAGCATTGACTGGCCCGCTGAAACATGGGTTGAACCGCAGGGATCGAAGCTAGGCGAGCGCTTCCTGCGCAGTAAACCGCCACCTCCGCGCCAGAGCCTGCCTTTTTTCCCCGACCTCCACACCGAGGTGTCGAGGTCATGGAGGAGGCCTTTTTAGGCCCGTTTATTCAGTCCCGCCTCCTGTTACTATGCTAACGTGGCGGGGCTGGACCATACTGGCTACAGGGTGATGTTACAGGCGTACCAGGCCGACCTGCTCAAAGAGCTGGATGAGCACAGGGAGATCAGCCGTCTGAGCACGTGACAGAGCTCAGGCGGGCCGCTGATCTTTCTCTCCGCGCCACCAAGGAGACCGCTCGTGCTATCGGCCGGTCTATGGTAGTCCTGGTGGCGGCGGAGAGACACCTCTGGCTGACCCTGTCTGACATGAAAGAGAGGGACAGGGTCGTTCTTATGGACGCCCCGCTGGCGTCCTCTGGTCTGTTCGGCGATGCTGTTAGCTCCGTCGTCGACAGGTTCCAGCAGGCTCGTACGCAGGCGGCGTTCGAGCGCTTTCTCCCTCGCCGCTCTCTGGCTCGTGGGGCTGCTGGGCGGGGGCAGCCCCCTCCGTATACTGCCTCCTCTCACAGGGAGGCACAGAAACAGAGCGTCACCTCCCGTGCTCCCCCCGCGGCGGGACCGGGAGTCTCGGCGGCGCTCTGGGCCCGGTCCTTCTGACACGAAGACGGATCTGAGGACCATTCTTTTGTCGAGGAGGGCCGCGGCTAAGAAGCCGTGACGCCTTGGGCCCAGGGCTTCCGATGACGGGCCCCTCTGGGGCGGGACGGTTATATGGTGCCCGTTATATGGTGCCCATCTCGCCTCAGTGCCCTTGGGAGGTCGATCTGCCAACCCTGCCACCTATGGTGCTTCAGGGCGCAGTGGTCTCCGGCGAGCGTTTCTCCCAGTTCTCGCCCGGGAACGTGGCGGGTCTGGGAGGCTTGTAGCCTCTTTGGAGGCCTTCAGAGCAGCTAGTTTGGTCGTTCCCTGTCGGTTCGCCGCTCCAGGGCACCAAGCTAGCCACTCTCGCCGTACCAGAGGTCAGTCTCGAGAGGCTGATCCCCTTAGTGAGCTGTTTGGCAGCGTGGAAACTTCTGCCGAATGTGTCTCAATGGATCCTGCGTACTGTAGAGAGAGGCTACCGAATTCAGTTCGGCTCTCCTCCGCCTTGCTTTTCCGGGGTTCTTCCCACTGGTGAGTCCCCAGCAGGCTCTGGTAATAGAACAGGAAGTACGCACTCTCCTGAGGAAGGAGGCCATCTAGGTGGTCCCTCCTCGTGACAGAGAGTCCGCTGGTACTTCATTGTTCCCAAGAAGGGTGGAGGGCTGCGTCCTATTTTGGACTTGCGGCAGTTGAACCTCTCAGTCGCACAACTGAAGTTCAGGATGCTCACAGTAACACAGGTCGTGTTTCAGATCAGCTCCGAGGACTGGTTTGTCACAATAAACCTAAGAGATGCATATTTCCATATCTCCATCCTTCCTCAACACAGGAAGTTCCTGAGGTTCGCTTTTCGGGGCGAAGCTTACCAATATCAGGTTCTTCCGTTCGACCTAGCACTCTCAACCTGCACCTTCACAAAGTGCGTGGATGCTGCTCTGGCTCCTATGTGACTCCAGGGCATCCGCATACTGAATTATATCGACGACTGGTTGATATTAGCTCGATCGGAGCAGATGTCGGTTTGACATCGAGATGTCATTCTCGCCCATATGAAAGAGCTGGGGTTAAGACTAAACGCAGAGAAAAGTGTGCTTTCTCCAGTACAGAGAATCACTTATCTGGGCGCGGTGTGGGATTCGACCACGATGCCTGTCTCCTGCTCGGATCGAGTCGATCCTCACAGCAGTCGCGAGAGTGAGAGAAGGCTGGTCACTCACTGTGAAGCAGTTTCAGAGACTGCTGGGTCTGATGGCAGCACGTCCAACGTAATACCTTTTGGCCTGCTGTACATGAGACCCCTACAGTGGTGGCTCAAGACCAGGGGGTTCTCCCTGAGGGGAAACCCGCTCCGCATGATCAAGGTCACGCGGCGGTGCCTACGTGCCTTAGACATGTGGAGGGAACCTGGGTTCTTGTCTCAGGGCCCGGTGCTAGGAGCTCCTTGTTGCTGCGTAATGCTAGCGACGGATGCATCTCTCACCTGCCCGTGGTCTGTGGAGCGGCCGCCATCTCACTTGGCACATCAACTGCCTGGAGATGCTGGCCGTGTTTCTAGCACTCAAACACTTTCTCCCGGACCTAAGAGGTCGCCACGTGTTGGTGCGCACCGACAACATGGCAGTGGTCTCTTATATCAACCACCAGGGAGGTCTGCGCTCGCGCCCCCTTTACAGGCTGGCGCTCCAGATCCTTGTGTGGTCCCAGGGGAAACTCCTCTCGCTGAGAGCAGTTTATATCCCTGGCTGTCTCAATATGGGAGCAGACGCCCTGTCGAGGCAGGGGCCAATGCCCGGGGAATGGAGGCTCCACCCCGAGGTGGTGGAGCGGATATGGCGTATGTTCGGCCGAGCTCAGGTGGATCTGTTTGTGACTCATGAGACATCGCACTGTCCCCTCTGGTTCTCTCTGACTCATCCAGCTCCCCTACGACTGGATGCTATGGTACAGACGTGGCCGAGGCCGCGTCTGTACACCTTTCCCCTGGAGAGAGTGCACCAGGACGGGGTCTGCTTGCTGCTAGTAGCCCCGTTCTGGCCGGGCCGATTATGGTTCTCGGACCTGATTTCCCTTCTTGATGGCTCTCCATGGGAGATTCCCGTCAGGAGGGACCTCCTCTCACAGGCAGGGGGCGACATCCTTCACCCCCGCCTGGAGTTGTGGAAGCTGAGGGGGCACAACTCAGAGCTTCCGGTCTCTCAGCAGAGGTTGTTGAGACCATCCTCCAGTCCAGAGCTCCCTCAACGAGGAAACTGTACACCCTGAAGTGGAAACTTTTCACTTCCTGGTGCAGAGACCACCGGCTCGATCCTGTTCACTGCCCAGTTGGTACAGTGCTGGAGTTCCTGCAGGCCCGTCTCTCCGCAGGGCTGACCCACTCCACCCTGAAGGTCTACGTGGCGGCTATTGCGGCCTGCCACACCCCTCTCGGTGGTCAGTCAGTGGGCAGGCACCCCCTGGTTACACGTTTCCTCCGCGGTGCGCTGGGGCTCAGACCTCCAGTGCGATCTCGGGTCCCTCCTTGGGACCTGGCCGTGGTTTTAGAGGCTCTCTGTAAACCCCCCTTCGAGCATATAGAGGAGATTTCAGACCATCTTTTGATGTTGAAAACTGCCTTTCTCTTGGCTATTTTCTCTCTTAGGAGAGTGGGGGATCTTCAGGCCCTCTCTGTGGCCCCCTCTTACTTAGACTTTGTGCCCGGTCTGGCCAAAGCGTTCTTGTACCCCCTTACGTACCGAAAGTTCCCTCCTCGGCACCACAGCCGGTCATGCTGCAGGCCTTCTGTCCTCCTCCCTCCTCCCGACCATCGGAAGCTTAACTGTACATGTCCGGTGCGAGCACTGGATGCGTACATCCACAGAGCTGCCCTGTGGAGGAGGGCGGACCAATTGTTTGTATGCTTTGGTCCCCCGAAGAGGGGTCTTCCTGCTACCAAGCAGACCCTCAGCCGGTGGACTGTGGAGGCCATTTCCCTGGCCTCCCCTCACCCTTGGGGGTCAAGGCTCACTCTACCTGAGGTGTGGCGGCCTCGAAGGCCTTTCTGGCAGGTGTGTCCATGCAGGACATCTGCAACGCGGCGGGTTGGTCCACGCCCCTGATGTTTGCCAGGTTCTACGGCCTGGATATGCGAGCCACTCCCGGCTCTTCTGTCCTTTTACCTTAAGCTGTGCCTTTTCCACACTAGGCAGGGATTTGTAAGTCTGGCGGCGTGGGCATACTTGTTCCCATAGTGTTTCGACCCAGCTCGAGTCCCTGAAGGGGAACGTCTCCAGGTTATGCATGTAACCATGGTTCCCCGAGGGAACGAGACGCTGTGTCTCAGTGCCACACTTCCAGCATCCCTGCCGCGCTTGCCTCATTTCTCAGAAGCTAGCGCGGCGCTTGCCACTCGGGCTTTTATGCTTCCGGGTCGCTACATCACCATCCATTGGACGGATTACACACGTGATTCAGAGCGCGGTCATGCTGAAGGCGTTCCCATAGCGTTTCGACGCAGCGTCTCGTTCCCTTGGGGAACCATGGTTACATGCGTAACCTGGAGACGTTTTCTCTTGGAGTAAGGAAACCCAGAGGTTCATGAGGGCATGACCCTCATGAACAAGTCAGGTTCATGAGGGCATGACCGTTTCGATGGGGGGAGGATGTAGCCCTGGGGAAAAAAGGGTATAGCCTAATTTAGTGTAATAACCTTTAAGAGAAGTCAAGTTAGTTGGGAATGTACATGTTCAAAACGTGGCTTTTAAACGGCATGTCTGTATGTTGATATCCCATTAGTAAATCTCTTTGGCAACCTGTTCCATCTACCTATGGATTAACGAGGGAGGCGGAGTGAGAGGGAGAAAGAGAACAATTCAAAAAAGGTGAAAGATTGAGCCTAGCATCCAGGATGGAAGGAGCTAGAGGGGAGGAGAGAAGAAAAAGCGAGAGAGCGTGAGGAAGGAATAGGCATATATGTGAATGTATTTTGACAGTGCTTGTGTGATAGGTGATTGCTGAAGAACTATTGCATAGTAGGACAACAGTGACAGAACTGTGCAGTAAAGGGGTATATGTCAGAGCGTTACAGGTAGGTACACACATCATTTATCACTCCTTGCCATTAGTAAACCCAAACTACTTAAATTGGGGTAGTACATCATAACAAACCCAAGCCCCTCTCTCCTAGCGAGCGTAGGTTCTCTGAGGGTCGGAAAGGAGGCAAAGGGAGATTACATGTAGGAACTCAATAACTTACCTAAACCCCCTGAAGCAATGCTTCTCTGACATGTACTTTTAAAATCTGTCTCTATTTTATTGTTCTGTGTTTTTAAACTTGGTTTTATTTTGTCTTCTGTGGGAGATGATAGAAAAGGGCAAACCTTCCTGGAGTGTCTTTATACTGAATAAAAAAAGCACAAAACTTATTTTCCCTCTTTTCCCTTATTTCTTTATCCCACTATATTTACCAACATCAATTCAGACAGGATATACCCCCAGCCATAACAATAAAACACTGTTAGGTGAAGTGAATAACATGGATTATTTCATTACAATGGCACCTGTCAAGTGAACAGTCAGTTCTCGTAGTTGATGAGTTGGAAGCAGGAAAAATGGGCAAGCATGAGGATCTCAGTGACTTTGAGTAGGGCCAAATTGTGCTGGCTAGATGACTGGACCAGTGCATCTCCAAAACAGCAGGTCTTGTGGAGTGTTCCCAGTATGCAGTGGTTATTACCTACCAAAAGTGGTACAAGGAAGTACAACTTGTGAACTGGCAACAGGGTCAGGAGCACCCAAGGCATGTGGGGAGTGAAGGCCCGTCTGGTCCGATCCCACAGAAGTGCTACTGTAGCACAAACTGCTGAAAAAGTTAATGCTGGCTATGATAGAAAGGTGTCAGAACATACAGTGCTTTGCAGCTTGCTGTGAATGGGACTGCATAGCCACAGACCGGTCAGAGTACCCATGGTGACCCCTGTCCACCGCCAAAAGTGCCTACAATGGGCACGTGAGCATCAGAACTGGACCATGGAGCAATGGAAGATGGTGGCCTGGTCTGATAACTCACATTTTCTTTTACATCATGTGGATGGTCCGGTGCATGTGCATCATTTACCTTGGGAAGAGATGGCACCAGGATGCACTATGGGAAGGTGGCAGTGTGATGCTCTGGGCAATGTTCTGCTGGGAAACTTTGGGTCCATTCATATCATTCATATGGATACTATTTTGACAGATATCACTTACCTAAACATTGCTGCAGACCAAGTAATAATAATGCGATAATGCGCCCTGCCACACTGCAAAACTTTTCAGGAATGGTTTGAAAAACATAAAGTGTTCGAGGGGTTGACTTGGCCTCTAAATTCCCCAGATCTCAATCCGATCGAGTATCTGTGGGATGTGCTGGACAAACAAGTTTGATCCATAGAAGCCCCACCTTGCAACTTAAAAGATCTGCTGCTAATGTTAAATTGCAGGTTTTTGTGTTGGAAAAATTAAATCCAAGATAAATCATCTCAGATCTTTTCCCACTGTTAATGTGATATACCTACCAAAAATAAATAAATAAAGTGAAAACAAATAGAAAAGTTTTAAGAAAAAAAGAAAAAAATTACAATAACCTGGTTACATAAGTGTGCACATCCTTTCATAATGGGGCATGTGACTGTGCCCAGAATTAATCAATCACATTCAAACTCATGTTAAAAAATAATTATCATATACCTGTCATCAACGTAGTTATTCTGATTCGATTCAATTTAATTTCATTTCATTTATAAAGGCTACCAGAAGACATACAGCAACATTAAAAGAGCTGCAGGAATATCTGGCTAGTACTGGTCGCACCCTGCATGTAACAACACTCTCTTGTATTCTTCACATATCTGGGCTATGGGTTAGGGTGGCTAGACGGAAGCTATTAATAGTCTGTTGACACCAAGGTAGAATATTTTGGACATAATTCCCAAAGATATGTTTGGCACAAAAACAAAACAGCTTATCACCCAAAGAACACCATACCCACAGTGAAGCATGGTGGTTGCAGCATCATGTTATGGGGCTTCAGCTGGGACTGGGGTTCTAGTAAAGATTGAGGGAATCATGGATAGCTCCAAATGCCTATTCTATCTATTTTGGCACAAAACCTGCAGGCTAAGACAGCTGCAGATGAATTTCTCCTTCCAGCATGATAACTACTCAAAGCACAAATCCAAGTTAACAATTTAATGGCTTCAGAAGAAAAAGATCAAAATTGTGGAACAACCTCGTCAGAGCCCAGATCTAAATCCTATCGAAAGAAGAGGGCTGTGCACAGGAGACCCCCTTACAATTTGATAAGAAGTGTTACAACTTCTGTTGTATTTCTGTTTATTCTGTGTACTATCTGCATGCCCCTGTGCACAAAGCGAGCTCCATAAAGACTCCATAAAGACATGGGTAGCCAAGATGTGGAAGAACTCGTGTGGCCTTCACAGAGCGCTGACCTCAACCACATTGATCACTTTTGGGATGAACTGGAATGCTGACTGCACACCAGGCCTCCTCACCCAATGTCAGTGTCCTAGCTCACTAATACTCTTGTGGATGAGATTCCAAAATCTAGATGAAAGCCTTCCCAGAAGAGTAGAAGTTATTATAACAACAAAGATCTGGAATGGGATGTTTAAAAAGCACATATGGGTGTTAACTGGTCAGGTGTCCACACACTTTTGGCCATAGAGCATATTTCTTGTTTATAACACACTCTCCTGCACACTTTTGTAAATAACTCATTGTAAAGAGTGGCTAGCCTGGGGGCAGTCATGGCCTAATGGATAGAGCGTTGGACTTGCAACCCGAAGGTGAACCTGAAGGTTGTGGGTTTGAGTCTCAGGTCCGGCAGGGATTGTAGGTGGAGGGAGTGAATGACCAGCGCTCTCTCCCACTCTCAATACCACGACTGATGTGAGACCCTTGAGCAAGGCACTCTCCCCGGGTACCGCAGCAAAAAAAAGGTGGCCCACTGCTCCGGGTGTGTGTTCACGGTGTGTATGTGTGTTCACTACTGTGTGTGTGCACTTGGATGGGTTAAATGCAGAGCACGAATGCCGAGTATGGGTCACCATACTTGGCCACAAGTCACTTCACTTCACTTCTCTAGTAAGGAGTTGATGCTATTTAGGTTTCACTCATTTCTCCCTGATTTTGGATAAGTTAGGGACTGAGGGAAGAAACTGTATTAGAATAATGTAGTGTAGAGAGTAGAGTAGTGTGTTATAAGGGAGCTGAAATTTGAAAGTAAACCATCAGTGTGAGGTTTTTATTCATCCTCTGTGACCTTCAGAGCCTATTTTACATTTGATGATAAACTCAGCTGCTTATTTGTCTTCAGGCAAAAATGGCTTATTCAAACCACTCTGTCCTTTTGTCCTACTTTACATAAAACCTTACTTAACAGGTGTTCCTTCATTACACTGACATCTCTGTTAGAATTCATCCAGAAGATTAAAAGGTGAACTACAATGCCTTGCAAAGTATTTAGACCCCTTAAATATCATTAGATTGGTCTTTGTCAGCTCATCCCAAACCACAAACTCTATTTCCCAAAAGTCACTGCAGCCTACAAACATGGCCGCCACGGACCCTACTTCCCAGAACACACATATTTCAGCGTTCTCAATTACCGGAATTTTAACAAGACTCACCTGTTGCTCACTCACTCTCACACTCCCCCTTTATAAGGGACTTCCACTCATTCATACATTGCAAAGTATATGCTCAGTATTGTCACAGTACACCTGATGTTATCAAGCCTTTTTCTATTGTTTGCTATTTGGATTTTGATCCAGTTTGTATGTTATTGTTGCCTCCTACCTCTGCCTTGCCTCCTACAGTCTGTTTGCAGTCTGTTACTAAACTGTCTTACCTGCATCTGCATTCATGCTCACCTTCATTATGTGACAGTCTGGGATACAAATGACACTTAGACAGATTGTTCCAACAGTATTTTTTGCAAACCAATATGCACCTAAAATAAGTTTTGAGCCAAAATTCATTATATGTCAGCAGATCTTTAAAAAAAAGTAAAAACTAAAAATGATGCTTGTGTAAAGGGTCAAAATGAATAGTGTATTAATGTTGTAAATGATGTTGAGGCAACATTACCTGGAAGCATCAGTAAGGGGAGTAGGGTAGTAGTAAAGGAGACCAAACAACTTTTCTTTTCTTTTTAATTTAAAAGTGTATTTATTATGTCTGTTATAATATTTGGAAAAGCAATTTGTTAGCTAGTACGACTGAACTAATCTAACAAACTAAGAGGTTAGCAAAAGAAAAATGCTGAGTCATTTTCTTTGCACAATATTAGCAGTTGTAACAGCATTGAACAACTATTGCTAAAATAGTAAAAGCATAGTCTGTTCAGTGGCTAGATAAGCTTTGATGGATGCATTATTCAAGCTTGTTTAATACTTGAATACACTATTACAGGGTTGTTTTCAAAGTAGACAATGTTCACTGAGATAGCATATAGTATTTGTTAGAGAGAGGATCAAACACCCTTTCGTCAAACCGGGTTTTGACCGTAGGATCCAATCAGAATCCGCCATGTCACAAAGACCCGCCCTCTTTCGTCCAATCAGAATCCGCCATGCCCCCTTTCGTCCCCGGACTTCACACATGCACATAAGCGTGTTGCCCCCCCTACATCCCTCTTTGCCCTTTGACCTTTCTTTTTTTTTTTTTGTTTCCCCGGCTTGGAGTCTTACGGACAGCGTGGTCGATGGAGCTACGTGTTTAGGTATGAGATAGGAGAATTGTGTCTTTACCAGCTGAACGGCGGTGAGAGTCCGGCTGTCTCGACACAACTAGCCGCTTTGTCTTCCAACATTTGGGCTTTGTTAAAGTGGGATAACCCCAGGAATTTTGGAGAAGATGAAGGGAAAAGGAGCAAAATCACAAGACCCTGTCTCCCGGAGACCTTTCCCAGTACCCCGGAGGTTTCTGAGCGAAAAATTATGTTCATGGCTATTTGGTTGACAAAAACCTCAGGCACCGGTCGTTGGTTCCACAGAGCCTGTTACTGCGTGGAGAAAGAGAAGGCGGAAGGAGTGCGGAAACCCAGGGAGTACTTTGTCCTGGATCTTTTCAGTTCGGACTGCGGTGTTTTTTGTACCATGTTGGACGTACCGCTTATAACATGGAGAGAAAAGATGAGCGAGATTAATGATAAAATCACATCGCTCTTTCACCGTTGTCATGAGTGGAACAAGACTCTGGTGACAGAAAAAATTCACCCGTTCTGAACTCTCACATGCAGGAACAGGTGGTGGTGGGACATGTCCCCTCGCCATTGTGTACAATAAAAGAGAGGTCTTTGAAAAATCAAAAAGAGAAGTGAGAATGATGCATACCAGCACAGATCGTGTGCTTAAAAGAATCCGGCCTACACCGGTCATTGTAGACGAAATGGACACTCTTCCGTCTTCGCCAGAGGAAAGTTACGCTGTTCCATTACCGATAACGCCGTCGTCGACACCGCCTGGTCCTACCCCCTCTGTGGAACCCTGCGTCTCTATCCCCTCAGACAAGGGTTCGGTGAGAAGCCGATCTACGCCGCTCATCGTAGACGAAATGGACTCTCTTCCGTCTTCGCCGGAGGAGAGTCACGCTGATCAGTTATCGATAACGCCACCTTTGACACTGCCTGCTCCCACCCCCTCTGTGGAACTCAGCATCTCTATCCCCCCGGGCGAGGGTTCGGTTGTTATGGAGGATCAGACAGTGCCTTCTGGCGATGCTTTGCAGGAGTGCTTCGACGACACCGAGAACGTGCCCCCTACCGATCAGGCTGACCGAGTCGATGCTCAAATCATGCACTGGGCGAGGGCGACCGCCTTTTTCAAATGCCTGAGAATGGCCGTGCTTCATCTGGTCAACAAGGCTCTAATGCGCTACCTGGAAAGCAGATGCAACGGCTGTCAGATCAACCATCCTACCCAGAGACAGCACACATGCCTGCTCGACCCTCCTGAGGATATCTACCAGACCGACTTTGAAGGTTTGATGCAAAAACTCATAACCCCTTGGTTCTTTGAGGGTGTGCGATCGATATCTGGATGAGTTTGGCTTCCCGGCGGATAAGGAATAAGTCAGAACGATGGTTGTGCTTTTTTTGCTGACGATAAAAGCTGAGAGCCCCATCCAAGAAAGCATCTTTCGAATGTACAATGATTTTGTACCTGGTGATAAGAAAATAGCGGGTTACTGAATTTCTTTTATTATATACTCTTTTTCTTTAACACGTATGTAGTTTCTTTTATGTCATAACCTTTGTGTGTGTGTGTGTATTTTGAAAAAATTGGGACATTACTTGGGGAAACCGACCGTCGACCCCAAGACCCACGTCATCATCTCTGAGCTGATAGAAATCCTAGGTCAAGCAATCTGCAACAAAATCTATTCGAACGTCAAAGACGCGGATGTTGAGAGACTGGAAAACTTGCTGAAAAAAGTCTGGGAACCACCCGACGCAAATACCTTGGAATAGCTTGGTACACGATACTGTGTCTGCAAGCAAATCTGATTTGTCGGGTAGCTTTAAAGAAATTGTACATAAATTGTCAAAAGTCCGAGTATGGCATCTTCTTGCTTTTTATGCTCTGTTTGTCGATGTTGTGTGTAAACTTGTGCAAAACAGACATCCTGTAAACATTTTGTATGAATTAAAAAAATTACACGTTGTTATTTACCATACTTTTGATCATCCTGTCTTGGCTCAAACTTTGTATATGATAAAAAGTTAGTTATGTATACAAGAACGTGAATAAAGATTTTGAACGTGAATAAATAATCCGTGACCTCGTCTTTTTGTCTCATTTGGGTTTTTACCATGTCTGAGAAACGACAGATGAAAAAAGTTTATTATGATCTTGCCCACCCAGGTAGCTTCAGCGGCGTAGAATGACTTCGCAGGGGTGTGCAAGATGAAACGGGGAAGACGGTGGGGGTGAAAAACGTCAAAGATTTTTTATCCGAGCAGGACGCTTACACTCTACACAAACCCGCCAGAATACATTTTACTAGAAATAGAGTCTTTGTCCCACGTCCCTTAAACCAATTTCAAGCTGATCTGTGCGATATGTAAGCTTGAGCTGAGTATAACGAGGGTATAATTATTTATTAACGGTCATAGACGTATTTTCCAAAAAGGCTTATGTCAGGGCTCTAAAGAGAAAAATGTCAGCAGAGGCGGTAAAGGCTCTCGATCCATTTTCACCGAAAGTCAGACCCCTGTGGGGAAAGAATTTTTTAACAAATTCATTTTTTTAACAGAATTTTTTGAGGGTTTGATGAAAAAATACAATATCATACATTTTTCCACAGCCAGCGATCTCAAAGCCCTGGTGAGTGAAAGATTTAATCGTACTTTAAAAGGCAGAATGTGGAGGTATTTCACAGCAAACAATACCCTGCATTACCTCGAAGTCTTACAGGAGTTGGTGAAAAGCTACAACTGTAGTTATCACAGCTCTATTAAAATGGCGCCTATGCAGGTGACTGCCGAGAACGCATTTCAAGTGTTTCAGAACCTGTATGGTACGTCTATGGTCCAGAATGGTCGGTTAAAAACAAATTTTGAGAAAGGAGACCTCATCAGAATATCGATATTGAGGGGGGTATTTGATAAAAAATATGAACAGAGTTTTAAGGTGTCCGAGCGTGTTCCTCGCGAACCTCCCATGTACAGACTGGAGGATTACGACGGAGAAGCTGTTCGAGGTACGTTTTACGAGGCCGAGTTGCAAAAAGTAAAAATGGACGGTGATAGAGTTTACCACATAGAGGAGATTCTGAAGCGCTGTACCGCCAGAGGTGAAAAACAGGTCTTTGTACGGTGGAAAAACTGGCCTGAGAAATTCAACAGCTGGATCAGCGCCGCATCATTTCTATCATGTACGGCCCGAAGCATGGAGGGTTTTTTGTCACCCTACCCTCCAACGCTAGCCTCGAAGTTTATAAAGATAATAAGAGTTCTAGTTACCGCGTGGATTTGGCCCAACATATTGATTTGATAGGCGAGTAGGAGGTTGCCTTGATGGAGGTTTCATACCCTCATAAGTGGTTTACGTAACAGGCAGTGCCTATGGAATATGCCTATTTCGATTGGAGGGTAAAGCCCAAAGAACCAGCCACCGAGAGCGAGATACAAAAATTTGTGACAGGTAGTTTCAGCACCCTGGCAGCATTCACATCGGAGCTGGATGCATATTTTAGAAGAATTAATTTGGATATCCACCCGGTATATAACAACGTTCAGAAGAAATTTGATTTCTAGGCGCACGTACGGTTTCCCCCTTCTCTCGCTTATGTTTTAGGTCTGAAACCCGGAGAGTGGTTCAAGTTTGATCGAAAGATGGCTTACTATTCGGCTGATTTACACGCAGGGTTTTATCATATGTTCTGTTACTGCGACGTAGTACGGCCGCAGCTGGTCGGTGACACTTATGCGCCGCTCATGAGAGTGGTCGACGTCCAAGGAACGTATGGTGACGTCATCACATTCCATTTCGACCTCCCTTATTATTTACCCATGAGCAAGCAGCACATTGAAAAGGTTAAGGATTAAGGTCGAGATAAAATCGGATCAAAACCGACCGGTAGAATTCAGCTACGGGAAGGTTATCGTGACGATTCACTTTAGACCAAAAACATAGCGTATATATTATATATAAAACCGTTTTTTTACACGACCATCATTCGTTCTCGCGCAGTGACGGCAACACAATATCTAAACATTGCCCTGGTCGGAGGAAAATAATAATAATAAAAAATGGCTTGGGTGGCCCCTATGGAGAACCCTCATAGATTCGTACGTTATTATGAAAGCCAGGTGGGAGGGGATCTAGGGGGTTTTTACGGAGCGCCCGTCATGTACGACCCCTCTGGTGAAAAAAGGTTTCGATATAGCCAAAACACACCTTAAAACGGCCGCCGCCCGCATCACACCAGACGCGTTCAGCAGGGTTGTGGGGAATAAGTTGACCAACGGCGAGCGGAAAAATCAAGAGGGGTCAGGGGGTATCGTGGTTTTGTCACGTCGGTTGAGAAGACGTCCTCTGGGGGAAAGTCTCCCCCCACCTACCTCTAATAAAGGTTCGAGGGGTAAGAAGAAGAAATCAGGAAAGCAGAGAAGCAGGCCATTGAAGAGGAAGACCGCTCGTAGCTCCGATATATTTTAATAGGGGAATGAAATATGGCTCTCTTACATAAAAAAATCTCACGAATGTACCCTGCGCTAGCTGGATTTATTTTCAGCTCCTATGACGCAGCTTTCTATAGAGGATAAAATCTACACGGAAATCTCCCCTGTTTCGATCATCACCGACGCGGGTCCTATCGAGTTTTTCATTCCTGGGGATGGTGAAAAGTATCTGGATCTGAAAGACACCTTGTTGCATCTTCATCTGAAAATCACTAATGCCGACGGTACAGACCTGGCCGAGGGTGCTGCGGTAGGCCTAGTCAATTACCTCCTTAATACGATAGCCAATGCAACGTCGTTTTGGGGGATCGTTTAATCTCGTAATCGAGCGCCACGCACCGTACCGTGCCATGATCGAGACTCTGCTCAACTTTTCACCGGATACCCTCGGAAGTCAATTCAGTGCCAGTCTTTTTTTTACAAAGACACAGCAAGAGCCATGGACTCTGTAGCAATCGCTAACGGTCCTAACAGAGGATTAAACAAGAGAGCCGAATTCAGCAATAATTCTAGAGAAGTGCACCTGCTCGGCCCTCTCCATGGGGACATATTTTTCTGCGAGAGACTTTTGCTGAACTCTGTTGACCTGAGGGTCAAGCTGACACGCGCCAGCGAAGCGTTCTGTCTCACGGGAGCGCGCGACTCAGGTTTCCAGCTGACTGTGATGGGAGCCTCTCTGTTTGTTAAAAAAGTGACCGTATCCACGGCTGTCCAGCTAGGTCACGCGGTGGCCTTGATGAAAGGTAACGCTCTCTACCCCCTCTCACGTGTCATCATGAAAACCTATTCCATCCCAGCAAACTCTAGGATATGCAGTCAGGAGAATCTATTTTTGGGAGCCGCACCTAAATATGTCATTTTGGGCATGGTGCATCATGAAGTGTTCATGGAGAGAAGAGACCTGTCACCCTTCAACTTTATCCACAACGATGTGGAATACGTAGCTCTGTGTCAGGATGGCAGACAGATCCCCGCTAAGGCTTTCCAACGCCAATTTAACAACAGACAATCCGTCAGAGAGTTTTACAACATGTTCCTGGCTACAGGGAGACATCTGAAAGATTTACCACTGAGTATTAACCGCAGCAAATTTAACAAAGGATACGCCCTGTTCGCATTTAATCTCAACCCCGCCGATGATAGCAATGCGCTATCCGTCATCTCGAGCGGTACTTTGAGACTGGAGATGAGATTTAGAGCGCCTTTACCGAATACCACTACGCTTGTTACAATTCTATTCTAGAGATTGACTCTAAAAGACAGGTGTTGGTGGATTATTACTAAACATGGATAATCTTCAGCTAGAGAGTCTTTTGCGGCATCTCCCCAGGACCTATTTTGTGGCGTGTGGGCTTCCGAACACCTACCCTCTCTGAATCCGACCTTTAGACCTCCCGCCTACTTCGTGGTCAACACGCACCCTGCCCACATGCCCGGCGAGCATTGGTTAGCATTAACTCTGGAAAAGGGGGGTGAAGCCATCTTTTTTTGACTCTTACGGATTTCCCCCCAACTTTACTCATTACCCTTCCAGCATCCTGTGTTTTTTGGAAAACCACTCCAAAAACATCGAGTACCATAGCGCTCAATTACAACAGTCTATGTCGATGGTATGCGGTCATCACTGCATCTTTTATCTCTACCACTGCGCATGCAGATTATCTTTTGACCAAGTATTGTCTTTGTACGACGAGGAGGATGTGATAAAAAATGATCTTATGGTGTATGACTTTGTGAAAAAACGTTACTTTAAAAATAAAATTGGTTCCTGCCCGAAACAGGGTTGTTGTTCTTTATCATCCTTTGAACGCTTCTGAGATGTTTTTTGAAACATAATAATTTGATCAATAAAATCTTTATTGATGAAAAAACACTCGATCAATTCGTTTATTATGTATAGTTAACCCACCGCAGGAACAGAACGATTCGTTTTTTGTTCATCCATTTCGTAGTGGAACGTAATCTAGTCTCATTTTCTGCATCTTCTTTTTCTTCTTCTGCCGGCGATGTAATCCAGTGCGGGGATAACTTCTTCCCCTTCTTTTAAATTCGACATCCGTGCCCGTCTTCAGGGAATGGTATTGATCGCGAGCCTGCGGGTTATTTATCAAGGATAATGGGATGTTCAGTTCTGACAGAGTATTAAAAAATTTTGACCAACCGGTGGGAGACGGGGATTTTTTTTAATAGGGGAGCGAAACGTGTTTGAATAAATTGATCATATGAGACCCTTTCACCGCCTCGCCTTTATAAACAAATTCTCCCTTCGAATTCCACCCTCCGGCACTCTCGGATAATTTCTTGATGATGTATTCGGCATTCTTGCGACCCCGAGGGGGGAGGTTCCTCAAAACATCATCGATTGTATGGTGAAAATCCGCTCTACCAGATACCCACTGTCTCGAGAAGAGTCCTCGCCTCCCCCTCGGTCCTCCGCCGCATCACGGTCGCTCAGCGTCACGGTCAGTCTACGCTCGTCTTACTGCTGCTTCAGCAGGGTCAAATATCTTTGCAGTAAAGCGTTGTATTTTTTTATTTTTTCCTAAGAACTCAGCCGGGGTTCGTTTATAACCTCTCTCTTTCTGTCGTCCAGATCGTCTTCCGCCGTTTCTCTGATGGACGGTCGAATCAGACGGTTTAACTGATGGGGTGACACGAGAAACATTTTCTGAGCTTTCTTCAAACTCATTTTATGGTCTTTCAGCGAACCCTCCGATAAGATTACCGATCATAGGCACTACGGCGGAGAGCAGAGGTAAAGGAAAACCTCCCGTCTGTTTCTTTAGAACCTGATGCTTCTGCTTTAAACAGGTTTTTTTTATTGGCCAGCAGTCTGATAAGTTTTCTCCGCCGTCGTAGTTTTTTGTATTGGGTAGGGGTTAAGGGGATGTTCCCCTTCAAAAGATTTAAAGCGATTTCACACAGGGTCTGGATAAAGTCGGGGGAGCAGTGAACGAGGATGTCTTTATGTTTCCGGGGTGTGGAGTGGTACAGAGCGGCGAGTAAGGGAGCGTGTCTTTTTATACGTGCCGATTTCACCCTCCTCCTCCTCCCCTCTACCTCCCCCCTGCCCATCTCCCACAGTGTTTTCACCCTGCTCATCTGCCCTGCCCGCCAACCCTCTACCTACCTGTTCATCCTCCTATAGGATCGTGCAGGATTCCTGCTACATTTTCATCTACGAGCAGATTATTCCGTACATCTATGTGAAAGGGGATAAGCCGTAATCTGTCTATGGCTAAACATAATTCAGCGAGGACTCTAAATTTTCTTCCATTTATTAATTATTATTTTATATGATTTTATGATTTCTATTTATTTTATGTTTTTATGATTTCTATTTATTTTATGTTTTTATGATTTCTATTTATTTTATATGTGTTTATGTTTTTTATTTCGAGAAGCGGAGACTAAGTAAAACGTCACACCTTTGGTTTAAATTATTTTTTATTTTTATGTGGGTTTTTATTATAGCATTCCCTGATCAAACTGCTAAAAAAGACTATTAAAGGGATCATTTCAAATCACAACTTCTCACACAAGACAGAAACGCTAGCGATATAATTACACATAACATGACTCAAAAAGCTGATGATCTGCATATATTTCTTGCCGCCAGCGGGTCTTCTCTCCAACTAGGATCGGCTTCGGGCGGCGCTTCCGGATTAAGTCCGGGGTTCGGATTTGACCCTCCCTCCGCCTCTGTAAAAAAAAAAAAAAAAAATCTCTATCAATAGCACACACACACATATACACTGATAAAAATTTTGAAAAACAACAAAAAACATACCGTTAAACAGACTTTTGACTAGCCAGGGCTTTCGTCAAGGTTGACGTACGGGCGAAGGCAGTGGTGTTTGAGCCACTGTAAAAAAAGATAAGATAAACTTTATTGATCCCACAGTGGGGAAATTCAGTTATCACTGCAGCTCACAGACAGTTTAAGTGCAGGTATTAAGACTAAAAAATAGGAAGAAAGAGAGAAATTTAAAATAAGACAATAAATAAATTAATTAATTAATTAATAAATAAATAATTATATAATATTTTACAAATAGTAAAAGAAGATAAAAATTATAAAATATTTTACAAATAGTAAAAAAAATGAGATTATATAAAATAATAAAATATTGCATAATTGAGCATCACTGTAATGCAATGTTCTAAAGTCCGACAACCGTCGGTATATATGACAAAAAAGAAAGAAAGTTTTTATCAAAACCATATACATATAAATAAGATAATTGAAAGTAATATATATTATTTAAAATACATGTACATACGGCTGAATAAACTCTTGAATATCGATGATCTGTTTCGAGGAAACCTCCGTCCACATACGCGTCTGGCAGGGGCACCAATAGCTCGAAGTGACGCCGGTGGAGTAGGAGGGACCCTTGGGGTAACTAACTCACCATCCAGAGGAGCGGCCGCCAACACTATCGGGGCTTCGAATCACCGGTTCCGGAGGGAGCAACAGATCCACGGTGTACTTGTAACGGTCTCGCAGACAAATTTTCCGCCTCTAGAAGCTCACCAAGCACTTCGACGAGACTGTCCCCGCCGGCCTCTTCGTCACAGTTAACGCCGCACGTAAAATATCATCACAAATATCATAGGTGAAAGAAAACAAAAAAAGAGAGCAAACGCTACCTGGATCCGATTGCATGAGGTTGATTCCCTCAAACTCATCGGGCAACTTTTTTAAAAGAGACAAAACATGTTTTTTTAAAAAGCGTACTTCCGCATCTAAATAAAAAAGAAAATATTAGAAAGCCTACCCTGATACTCCGGAGTTGGATGAACATCAGCGCGAACTTTCACGACTAGAAATACACAGAGTATTTATTTAAACAATGTTTGTTAGAGAGAAGAAACAACATATAATTTCAATGAACTTTTTTACTGCGAACCATCTCGATAGTCTCGTGTTTCTGCTCAAAATGCTAGAAACACGAGGTTACTTATATAATGCATCTTTCCCCTATTGTATGTCAGCTCGACTCCATGTTTGAAGAAACACCACATGTCACTAAATATCAAGAAACACCTGTACCAGCGCGCGGAAACAGCAAATCATAGTATTAGGCATAAGACCCGACACAGACTCTTTGTGCTCCCCGACCTTAACAGTCGAGCCACCCCTCGACGCCTAAATACAAATGGTGCATTACGGTTATAAGAAGGGCTTGCGCGACTTTTTGTGCAATACACATGTGCAATACATTGTCATAAACAGGGGAATGGGAATGGCGAATGATCGAAATTTAACATGTGATGACAGGAGCATTGATTATTTTCTCGCACAAAATTCATAGATATTTGACACAACCGCCGCCCCCTGATTTTTAGGTATACACAAAGCTGATTTGTCTCTAGCATTTGGCTGGAGTATAAGTGGTGGGTGTTTGTTTATCAGTATTATGCTTTTTTTTAGGTGCATCTGACTAATGAAGATATTTTTGGACACATCATCAGTAGTGTACCTAAGAGTCGTCAGGTGTTTCTGCCTTTGAATATTGTACACCTTCGTCTGAGGCGGCCAGCCACAGGTCGATCACTCCTCAGCTTGGGTCAGATTGGATGGTGTTTGTTTATTTATTTATTTGTTTGTTTGTTTGTTTATAATCTATTTAATTATTTTTGTCCCTAGCATGTTTATTCAGTTTTGGAAATGCTTTTCTTGATAAAACACTACCTAGGTTATGTTTTTCTGCATTTGCCCTATAATGGTGTAACCATGCCTTAAATATGTCTAACATTAAATGTTAAACATCACCTTATAACAGTTAAAATGAAATATTAATTTTTTATTTTTTTAGGTATGACCTGCTGTGTTTATTGTTTTCTACATGAGGGTGGTGTTGAAAAACTTACCTCTCTGACAGTGGCTCTTTATTAGCACCGCAAGGTTTCCTAAGCCACTCTAGCAGAGTTTGTTGCCTGGCGGTGAAGGCTGTTTGTCCCAGCAAGCTTGTACTGGGCGGCCCCCCTGGAGCTCACACTGCCAAAAGGGCCACGCAGCCCCCAAATTACTGGGATTTTTAGTTTGATGGCCAGTGCAGGTTAGTACAAGGCGAGCTCGACACCATTATGGTGAGTAAATAGTGACCACCCCAACCCCCCATAGGCTGTGATCATGATCGGCTAATTTCACTCAGCACGTCACATTCTTGCGAGCACAAAAAAAAAAAAAAACACTCACCACTATCTTTTTTTGTTTTTGTTATATTAAAGTTAAGATTTTTTAAAACTCCTATTCCCATATCCTATATTCTCTGCAGTCTGCCTTATTTAAATAAAATTATATTCCTGTCCAATTGTATTAAAGGTGTTGAAATTTGTATCCCAGAATGGGTTGAGGTTTGGAATACAGTCGGAATGTTAGGATACATAGTTCAGGTTCAGGGGTTAGTATTAAAGTGAGGGTGAAAATTAGGAATTTGGGTTGAGATTAAGGTTTAGGTTAGGGGCTAGGGTTAGGAGCTAGTATATCAAGGTTAGAGTTGGGACTAGGTATCCAGGTAAATGGGGGGATGGGCAAGTAATTATATAAAAAATTAAGAGGGATTGAAAAAACTGATCATACATGATTTTATGACAACAGAAATTAGATTTTATTTGAGGTCGGATGTAATGGGACCACACATAGTGCCAACAGTCTTTGTGAGAAGTGCTACCAAATATACTTTTTTTAAGTAAAAAAAGGAAAATCAAAGTACTCACAAAAAAGAACAAGCGCTACCAAAAAAGAAAAAAATGATAATCCACACTCTTGGTTAGTGACATTTGTTTTGTAACATTAACACACCATGCAAGTGAAGACCCTGGGTGCCTCATGGGTGGTCCCAGTGATAAGTGCTACTCTGAGTGAGAGGAGAGAAAAGCAAGGCAGAGGGGAAGACACACACTCAGAAAGGTCATACATGCTCCTAGGGTGGTCCCAAAGGTCCCACACTCCATGAATACAAAGTCTGGTATGAGGTAACTTAATCAAATAAGTAAATTAAAATAAGAAATTAAATAAATAAGTATTAAATTAGTAAAATAATTAAGTAAAAGAATCCATAGATCTTAAGAGTAATACAATGATCACATCAATATATAAAGAAATAAATCCATAAAAACAGGGGATTAGATTGCCAATAAAAATGTTTTATTTTGTCTCTCTCCCTACAAACCCCAAATAAACAACTAAACCAATGACCCATGCCTAAATCCTGTCCTTATATATTGTTACATCTTGTATTGAAGCCCTGTGGATATTCTGTTTCTAACTCTTGAATCCAATAGGCTTCCCTCCTCCTTCTCTCTTCCGTAGATCACATCATGCTGGCTTCCAATCCCATGATCCTCAGATTGCTTTCTCCCACTGCTGCAAAATATATTGCTAAATATGTATTCCATGAATGTTTCTGAATGGTGTATACATGTTGTTTTAATCTAATTTTCAATGATTTCTTCAATGCTGTTGAAAATGTATTGTCCCTACACACAGAGCTGCTCCCCATCCAGACGTGAACCTGGACCTAATCAGGAGATCTTTGACGTTTTGTTTTTTTCAGAAAGCTGAAATAACCCGATGTGGTTTGTGTATTTGTTGTATTTTCTGAAACTGCTGTTTTAACTTAATGTCCGAGGTCTGTGCAATGTGTTTGCTTTAATGAATCTTAAAATCCTCTTTGAATAACCATGTGACCTGAGAGCTTTAAACAATAAGCTTTTTTTAATTTAAGCTTTGAAATGGATTTCAAATGTGCAAATTCCATGGAAACGGATTATTTATGATTTGACCAAACCTTTGAAAGTGTGTCTGGGATAATAGCTCGATTTATGCAGTAGTGCATGTGAATTTGTGGGTTTAAAAAAGACCTTAATATATAGTGTTTTTAGGTTACTCTCTGTTGGAGTAGAGAAAATCATAGTGTCTAAGAAATCAACCTTATGCTGATTAATGGATGCTTTTACTTTGATATGTGTGTGATATGATTTGGCCAAGCTTTAGAAAGTGTCAAAGTGCTGTTTGTCATGATGCCAAACCCCAAAGATGTCATCCAAATACCTATAATACACCACGGATAGGTGAAACAGTGTTTCTTCCGACTCCACCATATATATATTGGCATATGCTGGAGCAAATTTCTTGCCAATTGCTGTTTCTTGAACCTGTAAATACATTTTATAAATGCAAGTTTATTTCTAATAGTTGTAGAAGTTCAGCATCTGGTCAGTTCGAGTCCAGATACCCGTTGAAACATTGTGTCACTGTCTGCAATCCTGCCTCTGTATTGATATTTGTATACAGGCTTCCAACATCAATGGTGAATAGGAAAGCAGAGTCTGGAAAAGTCCTGTTCCTAATTTTGTCTATGAAATCATATGTGTCTTATAGAAAGTGTACTGCACCACATTGTCGGTCACACTTCCATCGTCTGATACAATTGGATGTCCCTGTGGAACCTCAGAGGGGACTGTCCATGTGTGCGGATCCTTGTAAATTTTTGGTAATAAGTAGAATCTACGATGTCTTGGGGGATTTGGGCCAATGAGGTAACTAAATTGTTTTGTATTGATGTAACCATTCTGTTTTAGATTCTGCAGTATGGATATTACTTGAGACTGTGTTTCTTGCTGTAAGAGTACCTTGTGGTGTTGGAACAAAGGTGAGACCCTTATTGAGCAGCTCCTCCTGCGTACCTGTGAGAAGAAATGTCTTGGATAGGGTAATGATACTGGTGTGCTTTCTTTTTTCTTTCTTTTGGCACTTCACCAGCCATAGGGTTAGGATTAGGGTTAGGTTTTTGAATTTACGATGTTGATCTTTTTCCTCTGAAGCCATTAATTTGTTAACTTGGATTTGTGCTTTGAGTAGTTATCATGCTGGAAGGTGAAATTTTCTTCATCTTCAGCTGTCTTACAAAAGCCTGCAGGTTTTGTGCCAAAATAGATTGGCATTTGGAGCTATCCATGATTCCCTCAGTCTTTACTAGAACCCTAGTCCCAGCTGAAGCCCCATAACATGATGCTGCAACCACCATGCTTCACTGTGGGTATGGTGTTCTTTGGGTGATAAGCTGTTTTGTTTTTGTGCCAAATATATCTTTGGGAATTATTTCCAAAATATTCTACCTTGGTGTCACCAGATCATAAATAGCTTCCGTCTAGCCACCCTAACCCATAGCCCAGATATGTGAAGAATACAAGAGAGTGTTGTCACATGCAGGGTGTGACCAGTACTAGCCAGATATTCCTGCAGCTCTTTTAATGTTGCTGTATGTCTCCTGGCAGCCTTTATAAATGAAATTAAATTGAACTGAATTGAATCAGAATCACTTCATTGATGACAGGTATATGATAATTATTTTTTAACACGAGTTTTAACATGCCCCATTATAAAAGCATGTGCACACTTACGCAACCAGGTTATTAATTTTTTTTCTTAAAACTTTTCTATTTGTTTTCACGTTAAATAAATAAATAAATAAATATTTATGGTTACTATCATATTAACAGTTAACAGTGGGAAAAGATCGGACAGGGTTAATATCTTGGATTTTATTCCAACACAAAAACCTGCAATTTTAACAGGGTTGTGTAGACTTTGTATATCCACTGTATTAACTGGGGTATCTCTGGTGTTCTATTACAAATCCACTATCAGTCATTTTTTCATTGGAATTTTTTCTGAAATAATTACATTATATGTTACCATCTGTAAAATGAGCAGTAGAAATAACTCCAGCTAACATACACCAATCAGCCATAACAATAAAACCACCTGCCTAATATTGCGTTGATCCCTGTTGTGCCACCGAAACAGCTGTGACCCATCAAGGCATGGACTCCATAAGACTGCAGAAGGTGTGCTGTGGTATCTGGCACCAAGACATTAGCAGCAGATCCTTTAAGTCTTGTAAGTTGCAAGGTGGGGCCTCTATGGATCGGACTTGTTTGTCCAGCACATCCCACAGATACTCGATCGGATTGAGATCTGGGGAATTTGGAGGCATGTTCCTCAAACCATTCCTGAAAAATTTTTGCAATGTAGCAGGGAGCATTATCCTGCTGAAAGAGGCCACTGCCGTTAGAGAATACCATTGCCATGAAGGGATGTACTTGGTCTGCAACAATGTTTAGGTAGGTGGTACATGTCAAACTAACATTCACATGAAAGAGCATGCCCAGAGCATCACACTGCCTCCACCAGCTTGCCTTCTTCCCATAGTGCATCTCTTCCCCTGGTAAATGACGCACACACACCTGGCCATCCACATGATGTAAAAGAAAACATGATTAATCAGATCAGGCCACTTTCTTCCATTGCTCCATGGTCTGGTTCTGATGCTCATGTGCCCATTGTAGGCACTTTCAGTGGTGGACAGGGGTGACCATAGGTACTCTGACTGATCTGTGGCTATGCAGTCCCATACACAGCAAGCTGCAAAGCACTGTATGTTCTGACACTTTTCTATCATAGCCACCATTAACTTTTTTAGCAATTTGTGCTACAATAGCACATTTTATGTTATGGCTGATCAGTGTATATCCTGCCTGAATTGATGTTGGTAAAAATTATGGGATAAAGAAATAAGGGAAAAGAGGGAAAATAAGTTTTTTATTCAGTATAAAGGCACTCCAGGAAGGTTTGCCCTTTTCTATCATCTCCCACAGAAGACAAAATAAAACCAAGTTTAAAAACACAGAACAATAAAATATAGACAGATTTAAAAAATACATGTCAGAGAAGCATTGCTTCAGGGGGATTAGGTAAGTTATTGAGTTCCTACATGTAACCCCCCTTTTTCTCATGGCATGCCTGACGCATTGCTCGAGTTCGATGTGGCTGCGGCAGTGAAACTGGCCTCTTTGCTCCGGCGAGCAGAGAAACAAAGATAAAGAGTTACCTCTTTCGGAGCTGTCGGACAAGACACCAGTCCTCCAAACTGAAGATGTGCCATCGCAGTCGACCTCCTTTGCACACTTTGACTGGAATCCAGTGGTGCCAGAGGACCTGCTAGGCTCGCGGCACCTAGCAGAGCTATCTGGTGTCGGGCCACGCAGTCCTTCTCCCATGACATGCTATGTAGGAGTGGCACTCGGATGACCCACCCAAATGTGTGCAGTAAACATGTCCATGTCCTTTCAGTGCCCAGTGAAACAAAGTCCTTGTCCCACTACCACAGGACACAGTTCAGACACATTCTTCTTCTGTCTTTTTACCACAGCAAAACTGTTAACAAGTCCCTTTCGCCTTTTAGTAACACCACTATCCACAGCGAAACAGGTTTGCAATGGCGGTACTTACTGTACCAGCCTGGAACAATGCTTCACTCTTTCGAGGCAAAGACACACGAGTGAAAGAATTGTCTAGTTCCTGTGGACAATGTATGGCACTAACTGTACTACCTCATAGATGGTAATAGCTTCTAACTAAAAGTGTTTCATAGCCTAAAACACTGCAGTGATTGCTATTCCTTCCTTGCGGTCTCTCCTTTTTTTTCTCTCCTCCCCTCTAGCTCTTTCCATCCCAGATGCTAAGCTCAATCCTTCAACTTCTCTTTCTCTCTCTCACCCCACCTCCCTCGTCAATCCATCGGTAGAAGGAACAGGTTGAAGAGATTTACTAATGGGATATAAATGTACAGACATGCTGTTGAAAGCCATGTTTTGAACATGTACATTCTCAAGTAACTTGACATTTCTTAAATAGTAATGACTCAATTTTCTCCTGCATCTCCATACAGGATTATTACGCCAAATTAAGCTATAATCTTTTTTCCCCAGGATTACATCCTCCCCCTCGTTGAAGGGGTTCATGCCCTCATGAACCTGACTGACCACCCCCCTGGTTCCCCTACTCCCAGAGAAACCTATGGGCTTAGCCTCTCCTAATTGTTATGCCCCTATGAACTATGGTCAGCGGTTCATCTTTGGGACCTCCTGACACATCATAGACTAATTTGATGATGGGTTTAATGAGTCTTTTCGATCTCTTAGGAGAATATACATCGCCTGTACATCACATTGTGAATCCTCACTCTCTCTAAGTGGGACTTGTGAGGGACACTCCTTCACTTCATCCTGTTCATTGGCTTGGGTGTCGGCCCTAATGGAACCCTCATCATTTTCACTAGCTTCTTCGTCAGAACTGTCCACAGCTTCTGTGGCGAAGGTATCGTTCCTCTCAGACTCGACTGTTTCCTGAGACTCATTGGAATTGATCCAAGATGGCGCCGCGGATGGCTGCCTCGGTGTTTTGGTGCGCTCTTCTATGTCTCTTTTTGTGTTTTAATTTAGTTTTCTGCCACTGCTCCGGTGGCTCCTACTCCAGGGAAGAGCTCATGAACATCAGAGCTACTACCCCTGTGGACCTTTTTCCGACTTTTCTGGCTTTTACCGTTGACTTACTGGCTATTTTGATCAAGGACGCTCGTAACAAAGTGAGGCTCCGCAGAAGAGGTAAACGCTCAGGTGTGCTTGTGCGTCTACGACGGCGTGGATTACACACCGCACTTCCCGGGATATTCCTCTCTAACGTGCACTCACTTTGCAACAAAATAGACGAGATGACACTGCTGCTGAATGAAAATAGAGACTTTTCTATGTCCTGTGTTTTGTGCTTCTCGCAATCATGGCTGTGTGATCTTATACCGGACTCTGCGCTCCAGCTGAGCGGATTTCAACTCTACAGAGCGGGCAGACACACGGAGCTTTCTGGCAAAAAAAAAGGAGGTGGAATCTGTTTTTATATTAACAGCAGCTGGTGCAACGATGCTACTGTACTGTCTCAGCATTGTTCCCCAGACCTGGAGGCCTGCATCATTAACTGCAAACCTTTCTACTCACCCCGCGAGTTCTCCTCATTCATTCTCATCGGTGTTTACATCCCGCCGCACGGTGATGCGTGTGGGGCGCAGCGTGCACTGGCTGACAAGATACTGAGTGTGGAACGGACAAACCTGGACGCCTTGGTTATTGTCCTAGGAGATTTTAACAAAGGTAATCTCTCCCGCGAACTCCCCAAATACAAACAGTTCATTAAGTGCCCGACCAGAGAGGGGAATATACTGGACCACTGCTACACCACCATCAGCGGTGCTTATCGTGCTGTCCCTCGCGCTGCACTGGGTCAGTCAGACCACATCATGGTACACTTGATTCCGGCATACAGGCAGAAGCTAAAACTCTGCAAACCTACTGTGAGGACGTCAAAGAAGTGGACTACTGAGGCTGTGGGGGAACTGCAGGAATGTCTGGACTGTACAAACTGGGAAGTTTTCAGGTCTGCCACCAATAGTCTGGACGAGTACACCGACACTGTGACGTCCTACATTAACTTTTGTGAGGACAGTGTCATTCCATCACGCACCAGGGTGAGTTACAATAATGATAAACCCTGGTTCACAGATAAACTCAGACAGCTGAGGTCAGAGAAAGAGGCTGCATTCAGAAGTGGGGACAAAGACAAATACAAAGAGGCCAAGTACAGATTTAGCAAGGAGGTGAGAAGTGCTAAATCAGAGCATGGTGAGAGAATGGAACAGAAACTCTCAGCCAACGACTCTGCCTCTGTCTGGAAAGGGCTTAAGGCAATCACCAACTTCAAGCCTAGAGCCCACCACTCTGTGAACGATCTGCGCTTGGCCAACAGCCTGAACGAATTTTACTGCCGCTTTGAAAGACAATGGGACATAACTGATATCCCCCACCCCCCCACCAGTCATTGATCTGCATGACCTCCGATGCTACACCTGGATCACCCACACAGCCTCACACCTCAGTGTCGCCCTCTCCCTCACCACTCACAACTCTCTCCATCAAAGAGGGAGATGTGAATAGACTGTTTAAATGACTGAACCCCCGGAAAGCCACGGGCCTGGATGCTGTCTCCCCCTCCACCCTGAAGCACTGTGCCAACCAGCTGTCTCCGGTGTTCACTAACATTTTTAACACCTCACTGGAGACATGCGATCTGCCAGCCTGCTTTAAAACTTCACAGATTATTCCTGTCCCTAAAAAGGCGAGGATCACAGGACTTAATGATTACAGACCCGTTGCCCTGACTTCTGTGGTCATGAAGTCTTTTGAGCACATCGTCTTGTCCCACCTCCAGGACATTACAGACCCTCTTCTGGATCCCATGCAGTTTGCCTACAGAGCCAACAGATCTGTAGACGATGCTGTAAACATGGCCCTCCACTTCATCCTCCAGCATCTGGACTCCCCAGGATCCTATGCCAGGTTACTGTTTGTGGACTTCAGCTCTGCCTTCAACACTATCGTCCTATCTCTGCTCCGAGACAAGCTCTCACAGCTGAACGTGCCGGACTCATTGTGCAGGTGGATCACAGACTTTCTGACAGACAGACGGCAGTTTGTGAGGCTGGGGAAGTATGTCTCGGACTCCCGGATCATCAGCACTGGATCCCCCGAGGCTGTGTCTTCTCTCCTAATGTTATTCCTGTATACCAACAGCTGCACTTCTAGTCACCAGTCTGTCAAACTTCTGAAGTTCGCAGATGACACCACCCTCATCGGCCTCATCTCTGATGGAGATGAGTCGGCCTACAGAAGGGAGATGGACCGTCTGGTGTCATGGTGCAGCATGAACAACCTGGAGCTCAACGCTCTCAAGACAGCGGAGATGATAGTGGATTTCAGGAAGGATCCAGCCCCCCACCCACCCCTCATCCTCCGTGACACTCCAGTGACCTCTGTTGAGTCCTTCCACTTCCTGCGTACCACCATCACCCAGGAGCTTAAGTGGGAGCAGAACATCAGCTCCCTCACCAAGAAGGCTCAGCAGAGGCTGTACTTCTTGCGGCAGCTGAAGAAGTTCCACCTCCCCGTGAAGATGATGGTCAACTTCTACACTGCCATCATCGAATCTATTCTCACTTCCTCCATCACAGTCTGGTTTGCTGCTGCCACAGCCAGGGACAAGGCCAAGCTGCAGTGCGTCATTCACTCCGCTGAGAAGGTGATCGGCTGCAGCCTCCCATAACTCCAGGACTTGTACGTCTCCAGGACCCGGAGGTGTGCAGCCAGGATTGCAGCCGACCCCTCTCACCCCGGACATGCACTCTTTCAGCCTCTCCCCTCCATCAGGACCAGGACCTCACACCACAAGAACAGCTATTTCCCTGCTGCAGTCAGCCTGCTGAACAGTGCCCCAATTCCCCTCAGGTGACCCCCTCCCCCCCAACCTACTGACAGTCACTCTCCCCTCTGAAGCTGCAACTTTTCTATCTACCATGTACACTTACTTTTTCTGTATATAACTATTTATATTTTTGATTTAATATATTCTATCTTCTGCTGTTTACATATTTCATATTTATATATAGCATGTTCATCTTGCACCATGGTCCCTGCACTTTAGTTTTGTTTTACCCTTGTATTGTGTTGCATTTTTTGCATTTTTTGTATTTTTTGTATTTTTGTATTCTTCACTTCATCTTAACCTTATATCTTTGATTCTGTGTTTGCACCTGACATCAAGACAAATTCCTAGTACTGTAGAGTGTCCTTTATTGTACCTGGCAATAAATTGTTTCTGATTTTGATTCTGATTCCTGTCCAAAGTCTCTTGACTGGAGCTCTCACTCTCTTTCCTCCAACTACAACATGGTTCAAACTCATGGTCTGACTCACTACTTTCCTCACTCTGGTCTTCTACTCCTGAGAATCTTGTGTAGTGGTCTCTACCCTTCTCTACATGTTTTTGGGTCTGAGTTATAGGTCTCTCTCTGGAAAACTGCAGGCCGCTCTCCTGTACACAGGCAAATCCTTCAATTTCTCTAACCCTATGCAAGGTAAATGATTTCATCTGCTCTGTAGTTTATGCTTGCCCCTTAACCCAAGGTTCTTGAGGAGCACACGATCACCACTTGCTAAAATCTGGTGTTGTACAACCTTATCATAGGCCTTCTTGTTGTTCAGATGTACTTTGGTCAATGCCTTAGCAGCAAGATCATAAGCCTGTTTTAGGTCTTCCCTCAGCCTCTCTATGTAATTAGAATGATTAACTCTCTCTCACGCTTAGTCTTAAAGTAGATATCCATGGGTAGTCTAGCCTCTCACCCAAACATGAGGTAGTAATGGTGCTACTGTACGCATATACGAGCTGACTCACGTAATAACTCCACTGTCGTCTACGATCAGTGTTCAAAGTACTCAACATTGATAAATAATGTATGGTTGAACTGCTCAGGCTGCAGATCACCTTGCGGATGGTAGGGTGTTGTGCGTGACTTCCGAATGCCAAGAATCTTCAAAAGCTCCTGAATCACCCTACTCTCAAACCCTGGTCTGAGTGGATTCTAGACGGTAATCCGTAATGGATGAAAAACTACTCAACTAACACTTTAACTACAGTCACAGCCTTCTGATCCTTAGTAGGATATGCTTGAGCATATCTTCTAAAGTGATTGGTGACTACCAGTATGTCACTGCATCTGGTTGAATCTGTCTCAAGTGTAAGAAAATCGATGCAAACTAGCTCCGTGGGACCCTCTGAAGTGTTCTGGTGCAAAGGAGTGGCTTGGGAACAAGGACTTTTCCCGCAATGCTTGATATACCCTTCAATCATTTGCTTCCTGCTTGGCCAATAGAATCATTTCCTGGAAAGGTCCACAGTACAGTCTATTCCTAAATGACCCATGTCACCATGAAAAACTCTTATCACTCTCAGCCTTCTCAGGTAGCAATAGTTGAAATGTTTCACATCTGGACAAATTCTTCACAGCCCGATACAAGAAGTCATCCCTAAATCTCAGCTTCTCACTTTCCCACTTCAACAGGGCTACACCTGAACAAAACTTACTCAAATTCCATGACCATTTACCAGTACTCACGAATTCTCTCACGAAACCCATGACATCATACACTGCATGTGCGTTTCTCAAATCACGCCTGGTCCAAGGATCCTAAATCAAGATTGGTAGAAAAAGCATACAGATTTTTGATTCCTTCCTCAGGGACTCCCAGCCAATCAGCCAATCATTCCTGAACATTCAGCAAATGTGACTGCATATGGCTTTTACGTTGGGACAGAATGTCAGCATCAATATTTGTCTTACCTGGTCGGTAAGTCACCTCGAAATCATACGTGGCCAATGCTGCAAGCCACCTATGCCCAGTAGCATTTAGCTTTGCTGTAGTCAGAAGATACATGAGTGGATTGTTGTCTGTTACCACCTTGAACCTCACACCGTAGAAATAATTGTGAAACTTGTCCACTATGGCCCTCTTCAGAGCCAGGAACTCTAGCTGATGGATATGATACCTGTGTTTGGCATCATTAAGCCCTCTATTAGCAAATAGCAAATGCTCTGAGGGACTGGCCAGAGTCCCTCAGAGTATGCCTGGTTTAGCACTGCACCTAACCCAGTAAGGCTGGTATGCACATGTAGCACATAAGGCCTTGTTGGGTCAGCAAACTTTAACACCAGCGAGTTGGTCAAACACTCAATGATCCTATTGAAAATATCGGTACAGGAATCCATCCACCTAGTCTAAAGGGTTAGGACTCCCTGTGATACGTCTGACCAAGTGATCACCAGTTTCCACCATTTCCCTTTCCTCACAGGGGGGTATCCTTTCATCAACTTGGTTAGGGGTTTGACAATGGAAGAGTAATTTGCCAAAAAAACTGTGGTAATAACCAAAAAACCCTAGAAACGATAAAAACGTAGGTGAAAATCTTAACTTTTTAAACTCTTAACTTTATAAAATGTTCATGTTCTTCTTCTTCTCGAATCTCACCAAGAAAATCAATGAAAGTAGGACTACCTCTATTTTCTCAGAGATGGAGCTGCAACAGCATGAGATCTGATCCTGTCACTCCCTGTAACAACTGGTCAATTCTCACTCTGTCTATATCCCATGCTGCTACTCCCCCCTTCTTGACTACCCTTGCCAGGGAAGGTTTCAAGTGCTGCACATAATCAGATAATTTTTCACCTACATTTTGCTGCATGAGGCGATAACCAAAATGCAAATTGTCACCACTTTCTGGTAATCCAAATGCACCGTCAAAGGTGGCTATATACTCCTCTGGGCTCCCTTCAGGGTTGCTAAAATGCAGCGATCTAATAATCTCTAGGACTGGGCCTTTTAAACTCTCAACTATCCTATGCCGCTCCTCTTTCTCTGAACATTTGCTACCTTCAACCATCAGCATTGCCTGCACGAGCCAATACTTGACTGATTCCTCTCCTATGGGAGTAGGGAAGAACACCTTAAGCCTGCAGTAACTATGGCCTTTGGCTAAGCCCTTGTTAGAATGCTTCAGCACCTCTGATATGGCAAGCAGAATCGACTCCTCTGAGCCTCATAGAGTTTCGGGCACGCAACATAACTTCTCAAATCATCGATGGCCCTTCTTTCTGCTGTTAAGAAACTCTTCAGTTTCTCAAAAAAATTGTCGGGTATCTCGGCATGCTTGTCGACCGCTACCATGTGCCAAATAACCAATCTGTCTTCACTCCGGATTTCTGGGGGTATCATGCAAGAGAACTAAGAGTCCCCCAGCCCCAGTGATGTACATCCTAACTCTTACCCTTACTCGGCCCCAACAACAAACAGTTTGCATTAGCTCTTCTACCTCATTTATAATAATAATAATAATAATAATAATAATAATAATAATAATACATTTTATTTATAAAGCACTTTACATTTTAAAGAAAATCTCAAAGTACTACAAAAAACAGCAATTAAAACCAGCTGCCAACTGAGATTAGCACAGAAATTTAAACTATATTAAAACACTTTTTAAAAAGGTACGTTTTTAAACCCCTTTTAAAACCATCAGTCATTTGTGGAGCCCTCAAATGTTCAGGGAGGGCGTTCCACAGGCGAGGAGCAGCGGCGCAAAAGGCTCGATCCCCAATGGTGCGGGTATTAGTCCTAGGGGGGAGGAGACGATGAGTGTTTGTGGAGCGGAGGGGACGTGCTGAAATCTGTGGGGTGAGGAGTTCTTTAAGGTAAGTGGGGGCGTTGCCATAGATGCACTGATGTGTGAGGAGGGAGACCTTGTATTCAATCCGGGCGGAAATGGGAAGCCAGCGTAATGATTGAAGAATTGGTGTGATGTGTTCATATTTACGCACTCTCATCAGGATCCTAGCGGCACTATTCTGTATGTGCTGGAGTTTCTGGATGCTCTTGCTAGGGATCCCGATGAGAAGAGAGTTGCAGTAGTCCAGTCTGGAGGAGACAAAGGCGTGGACGAGTTTCTCAGCATCATGTAGGGAGAGTGTAGGACGGAGTCTGGCTATATTCCTGAGGTGATGAAATGATGTTTTGCAAAGATGTTTAATGTGAGCCTCAAAGGTTAAATGAGGGTCAAACCTAACACCAAGATTTGTAACTAATGGTGATAGGGGGATGTCCTGGCCAGAGAATGTAATACAAGTTATGGTAGATGTTCTGATCTGATGAGGGGAACCAATGAGGATGGCTTCTGTTTTTGAGCTGTTCAACTGGAGAAAGTTATGATTCATCCAAGCCCTTACCTCCTCCAGACAGGCAGTGAGTGTAGGTAAAGTTGATGACGATGATGATGATGATGAGTGAGCATCAGTTTTCATATATAGTTGTGTATCATCAGCGTAACAATGGAAAGAAATTCCCAAGCGACTGATGACTTTGCCAAGGGGGAGCATGTAAAGAATGAATAAAATAGGTCCAAGAACTGATCCCTGTGGAACTCCACATCTAACAGCATGTGAACAGGACCTTGAGCTTCCCATGGCCACAAATTCAGATCTGTCTGCAAGGTATGACTCGAACCAATGCAAGACGGTGTTATTAAGTCCAACGGTGTGGTGTAGCCTGTTGAGAAGTATACCGTGATCAACGGTGTCGAACGCTGCAGAAAGATCCAAAAGGACAAGAAGTGATGGTGAACCAGCATCAGCTGTCATCAGCAGGACATTTGTGACTCTCACTAAGGCTGTTTCTGTGCTGTGAGCGGAACGGAAACCAGACTGAAACTTTTCAAAAATGTTATTGTGTTTGAGGTGGTCTTGAAGGTGGCTGGCAACTACTTTCTCCAGAACCTTAGAGAGAAATGGCAGGTTGGATATGAGCCTATAGTTAGCAAAAATTTGAGGATCAATTGAGGGTTTCTTAAGTAATGGTCTGATTATGGCCGTTTTCAAGGCAGATGGTACATGGCCAGTCTGAAGGGATTGGTTTATTATTATGGTGATAAGGGGACTGATGGCAGAAATATTTGCTTTCAACAGAGGTGTAGGAAAAGGGTCGAGGGCACATGTGGAGGATCTCATCCCCCTGATGGTGTCTTCGACCTCATGTTGAGTAACTTCTGGGAAGCAGCAAAGCAGGATCGAAATATCAGACTGCGGGTCAGCAGTTGGGGCAGACAAGGAGGAAGGAACATAAAAAGAGGAGTGAATTTTGTCAATTTTGGTTTTAAAAAAGGTCATAAAATCATTGCATTGTTCTTCTGTAGCTCTTGTGAGTGGAGCAATTTGAGGTTTAAGGAGGTGATTTATGGTGGAGAACAACTGTTTGGAATTGGCAGAACTATTGTGAATAATATTTGAATAATATTTGAATTTGAATACTGTGACCGTGCTTCTTTGATGGACTTCAAATAAGCTTTTTGGTGGTCCCGATAGGCCAGCTTGTGAACAGTAACTCCAGAAGCATTATACTGCCGCTCAATGGCACGTCCAGCTGCTTTCATTTTCCGCAGGTCACTTGTGAACCAGGGAGCTGAGCGAGAAAACGCAATTGTCCTAACTTTGATGGGTGCATGAAGATCCAAAATGCTGCTCAGTATCTTATTATAAGATTCCACAGATTCAGTGACTGATGAGACATTTACAGAATGAAGATGTTGAAGGCTTAAGGTCAAGTTTTCTGTGTTAATGTTTTTCAGATTTCTGAAACGTATTTCACATTTGGGCTTGATGTGGGAAGACAGAAAAGGCAGCTCGACGGAGATGACCTTATGGTCAGATACACCCAGATCATACACAAATGGTGCATTTAAAAGGGCAGACTCAGTAATGACCAAATCAAGAATGTTCCCCTTAGTGTGTGTAGGAACATCAACATATTGTTTGAGGTTTAAGCAATCCAATAACTGAAGGAATTCTGTGGCAAGATGGCAAGAGGGGTTGTTGATATGAATGTTAAAATCTCCAAGTATTATTATATTGGAAGAGGTTGTGCAGAAAGTTAAAAGAAAATTGTATAGCTCTGAGATGAAGCATGCATTTAGTTTGGGTGGCCGGTAGATTAATAGTACTGTCATTGTGAAAGGGGGCTTACAATTAAATGCCAGACATTCAAAGGAAGACAGCTCAGGGAGGGCCAGAGGGGACAGATCTAGGTGACTGTGGTAGATGACAGCCAGGCCACCACCACGGCCAGTGCTACGAGCTTTTTGGAAATAACAGTAGCCAGGAGGACAGGTCTCATTTAAAACAGAAAAAACATCTGGTTGATGCCAGGTTTCTGTGAGGCACATTATGTCCAAACTTTTGTCCCGAATATGATCATGTATAAAGCAGGATTTGTTAGTGAGGGATTGTGTATTAAACAGTTCAATTTTAATTTTAGATGAAGCAGTGAATCTCCTTACTGGCCGAAGTAGGCTGAAATCCACTCCACGTTTTCTGTTTGGCTCCATGTGTGGCGCTGATGCAGGATCTCCAGTGCTACTAATCAACAGATTATCAGTCCTCTGATGACGTGGAAGAGATGCTACAGGGCGCACAGCTGCCCAAACGGAAGGTATTTCGTTACCAGACCGGGAGTAAGCAAACTTTCGCCGAGAGCTTCTGTGGATGTACCGGGGCCGACGTAGAAGTCCAAGTTCTTTAATGACTGATATACAAGCTGGAATGTTATGGTTGTTATATTCTATCAGTTGAGTGGCCGAGTAGTTCATTATGCCAGTCACACGGGCTCCACGTCTGTTGTTAGCCGCTAGCAGTATACAAAGTAGGGAAGTATAGAAAGAAAGGGAAGAAATCGGCAGCAAGAAATCATCCGTGATGTGGCTGGAGAAATCGAGACCAGAAGAGATAAATCGTAGTGAGCACCAAAAGGAGCTGTAAGCGCTGGGAATGCAGGCAGAGCCAGGAAAAGCTGCAGCCGGTTAGCTGCCCGCAGGGACTTGCTATCAATTAGCCAAGTAGAGTCCGAGTCGGTAAAATCCGTATAACAGACCCAAATGTTATACAGAAGTAGTTCTAACGTTGTATTGCTACTTTAACAGTTAAAACTAGTTAAAACTCGAGTGGAGAAGCGGCGAACAGACAACGCCAGCGTCCTCTCCCACCCGCATTTATGCTGGTATCCTCTGCTACGCCAATGACCAAAATTGCATGGATTTGAGCAGATTGAGAGCAGAATTCAAAATGAGCAGGATTAAGGCCTTCCTTTTGACCCACCAACCAAGTGTTTCCTGGTACTCTTAGGCTCAGGCTCCATAACTGCTCTAACCAAGACACTATTTGTGAAATCTTACAACTGTGAACGAGGGATATGCCCAATGCCTAATAACTACACAGGTTAGCAATGGCGGCACTTACCGTACCACCCTGGAACAATGCTTCACTTTTTGTTTCAAAGCAAAGACAAGAGTGAAGTAATCATCTAGCTCCCTCAGACAATGTATAGCACTAGACGTACTACCTCGTAGATGGTAATAACTTCTAACTATCAGTGTTTCATAGCCTAAAACACTGTGGTTCTCGCTATTCCTTCCTCGTGCTCTCTTCCTTTTTTTCTCTCCTTCCCTCTAGCTCCTTCAGTCCCTGATGCTAGGCTCAACTCCCTCAACTTTTTTTAATTGTTCTCTTTCTCCCTCTCACCCCGTCCGTTGGTAGAAGGAACAGATTGGCAAAGGTATTTACCAATGGGATATAAAATGTAAATATAAATTTATGTAATTTACATAAATATAAACATACAAATGTGCTGTCAAAAGCTACGTTTTGAACATATACATTCTCAACTAACTTGACTTAACGACTCAGTTTTCTCCTGCATATCCATACAGGGTTACTACACTAACTTATACTATACCCTTTTTTTCGTTGAGTTACATGCAGTCAAGGTCTTGTTGCAGTCTTGTGACCTTCTAATGATGAACTGATTAACTAAGAACATGCATGGTCATGTTCCCTACAACAAGCACTTATAATAAAGATCAAAACAATCAGTGTGTATTAAAATGAAGTGTGTGTAGTATGCAAGTTTTTTGTGCAGACAGGTCCATCTTTGTGATTTATACAGAGATTATCCCATGATAATCCCATGAGAATTATTTCAGATATCCTCCAGCAACATGCCTAAACACACACAGGTCCAGAAACTAATCCCACAGAAGGGAGAAGAAATTTGATCTTTTTTGTTTTTGTTATACTCCAAGAATGCACAACGTATATTCAAAATATTTAATGTACAAAGATCTTTGTTAGTTCATGTTAATCAGGTTGCTAATTATCACTTTTCATAACATTAAAACAAGAAAAAATAAACAGTAATAATAAATTAATATAAAAGGTAACAATAATTCACTCTCTTCTTTTCCTTAGGAAATGACTGTAAATGTCAGAAAAGTCCTGTTATCAACAAATGTATTTCATTTATATTTAAATTTTAATATCTTGTGTGCTGCTACATACTGACATTTTTAGTGTTTTCAACTCAATTCAATTTTACTTCTATAGTGCAATGGCCACTGTATATAATGGCCATTGTCACAAAGTGGCTTTACAGGAATATATAAAGGATATAAGTTTTAAACTTATACATTTATATATTTATCCATAATGAGCAAGCCAGAGGCGAAGGTATCAAGGAAAAACTCCTTGAGATGACATGAGGAATAAACCTTGAGAGGAACCAGACTCAAAAGGGAAACCACCCTCATCTCAGGGACACCGGATAGTAGAAGGAATTATAAATAATTCCTTCCTATAGCTGTGTACTACATGGCCAAAAATTGCATTTGTGTAAAAGCGAAATTCATTATAATTTTCAAATGAAGTTATCAGATGTTCACTGATGGAGACCGATCAATCTGATGGAGTGCAAATCTGTTTGTGGCAATTGGAGTCCTAAAGCTATCATAGCATATTTTCAGTGTTTTCCAACGAACAACCTTCATCAACAACTTAAGTTTGTGTGTGGGCTGGGTCTGCTTAAGAATCCTTGCTTTGTCTGTACTGATGAAATCATGGCCCATGCCAAACACACCGAGGATGAAAAGTTTTTGGGTCTGTTTCATGAAAAGAAATGAGTTTTTGAGTCTGTGTTCTATTTCACCCCTTGTAAAGTGCCAAGGGCAGAGTCTAACACCTGGATATCCTTGTGCGCGTGTGTGTGTGTGTGTGTGTCAGCGAGTGTGTGAGCGCGCGTGTGTCTGTGTGCAGGCGTACATCATTCCGAGACCTTCAACAATGTCACACAGTGACCGTGAGTCAGTATCAGTTATAAATACCTCCTCTTCATTGTATCTCTGATCCTTTTGCTCAACTCAACTTGTACTATGTCGGTCCACTTGTGCGTCTTGGATCTATATGACCTATGGTCAGATCTAAATGTAAACTGTCCTCTAAAACTGGTGAAAGACTTCAATCATTTCTTCATGGCTGCGGTGAGTATAAGAATAACCTTTTGGGCCATTGGAATTCTATTAACTAAGTGAGGATCTCTCTACTACCTTGTTTTAATCTACCTAACTAGCGTTGCTATCATCACTACTGCTCAGGATTCATGTCTTAGTTCACTATGGGGAGTATTCTTACACTTTTGGAGCCATTGGAACTTTTTATTTATTTGTTGCTCTAATTATTTTTTTGTGGAACTTGTGTTATTCCTGATTATGCAACAGAAATACTCCCACAGACTCTCCACATGGACCATCTGTCTGTCTGCATTCCCCTTGTGTTCTGAATGAAAAAGAAAAATTTAGCTTTTTATATAGTTTTTAATTTTAATCATCTGGCTGAGTTTGAAAAAAAATGTCAGTGTACTGAAGGAATATCTGTATAACCAAACACACTACACGTTATGATTTGTGTGTACAAACTTTTCAACTCAAATCTGCCTGTGTGTCAGTCACTCTGTTTTGGTTTAGGCAGAGTTTTATGAAAAGTAGGACAAAGGGACAGAGTGGTTTGCATAAGCTGTTTTGCCTGAAAGAAGACAAATAACCAGCTCATTTTATCACCAAATGCAAAAAATACTTTGAAGGTCACAGAGACAAAATAAAAACATTACATTTGATGGTTTGTCTCCAAATTTCACCTTCCTTCTAGTACACTTCTCCAAGATTTTATCTGTTTCCTAACACTTAATAAGGAGAAATGTTTCCTTTAAGAACTACAAACAGCCAAAGTTCAGATAATAAAGGACTTGGAATATTTCATATTAGGTTTGTTATGGTGTTTCACAGTGTATGATCAGACAGTTCCTCATCCCTGATTTTTTCGATATACTGGTGAAAAAGTATGTCAGTGTATTTTTCTTAGTGTGCTGTATTATTTGTGCTATCATTGTATCTCAATGACACTCTCTTTTTCAGCATCTCAAAAATATCTTTCTAAAGCCCTTTTCCGACTGGATTCGTTTCCCATGTGGAAGTGTGTAATGTAATAACAGTGGATATAAAAGTCTACAACCTGTTAAAATTGTAGGTTTTTGTGATTTAAAAATGATACCAAGATAAATCATGTCAGATCTTTTTCGACCATTGGAGGAAAAGGTGGCTTTTTTGTTGAATTAGCAACCAACAAAATTCAAGTAAAAAACAAATAGAAAAGGAAAAAGAAAATAAATTTGGCTGCATAGATTTGCACACCCATTAACTAATACTTTGTTAAAGCACCTGTTGAGGATTTTTTTTTTTTGAAAAATTGAAAATTTTTGGGATGTAAAAAGAAAAAGAAAAAACAATACAGTGGTTGCATACTGTACGTGGGCACACTCCTTAAGTTTGACTTTTTTAAAGCACCTTTTACTTGTAATACAGCACACACAGTTTTTGGGTAAGAGTCTACCAACTTAGCTCAACTTGATTTGGCAAATTTATTCCAGCCTTCTTTGCAAAAGTGCTCCAGATCTATCAAATTGTGAGGGGATCTTCTGTACACAGACCTCTTCAAGTCAGTCCACAGGTTTTCTGTAGTATTTTCTGTAGTATTTATTGTAGTATTTAGTATTTAGACCCGGGCTCTGACTGGGCCATTCCAAAACATTGATCTTCTTGTGAAACCATTCCTTTGTGGTCTTGGATTAGGGCTTTGTGTCATTATTGTGCTAGAAGGTTACATTTTTCTTAATTTTCAGCTAACAGAGGCCTGCAGGTTTTGTGACAAAATAAATTGTTATTTGGAGCTATCCATGATTCCCTCTATCTTGACTAGAGCCCCACTTTAAGCTGAAGAGAAGCAGCCCCATAGCATGATGCTTCATCATTGGTATGGCTCTTTGGTGATAGGTTCCTGGTTAATAAAATGGACAAACTCTCAGTAATAACCAGTAGCCATGAGGAATACAAACATTTTTTTACTATATTTTACTATAACTTGGCTCAGCTCTAAGATTCCTGACTCCACAGTTTCACTGAACAGCTTTCATATTGTGTGCACAGACAGCCACAAGGACAGCGGCAACAGCAGAGCAGGCGGACTTTCTGTTTATGTGAATGATAGATGGTGAAACCCTGGACATATTACTATTAAAGCATAGGTTTGTAACTCAGATGTTGAGCTCCTCGCTGTTGGACTACGGCCTTATTACCTGCCACGGGAATTTTCACATGCTAATGTTTTGGTTGTGTGCGCCGCTGTCCTCTGACACAACTGATACAATGGAGCAGACACATTCTGTGGTTAGTAAACTAATGACAGATCACTCCAATGCATTCATAGCAATCTCTGGAGATTTTAATCATATATCCTTCTCCTCCTCACTTACAAGTTTCATATAGTATGTGGAATGTAATAAAAGAGACAATAGAACACTTGATCTGTTATTTGCGAATGTCAAGGAGGCATATAAGTCTGCTGCTCTGCCACCCCTTGGCAGATATGATCACAATTTAGTGCATTTCAACTGCACATACAGACAGAGCCTGACTGGGATATGCTTTGTGAGTCATATGAGAAGGACACTGAGGGACTTAGTCACTGTATTACAAACTAAATCAACTTCTGTCTGGAAAACATGATGAGCATAAAGACGGTATACAGTGCCCCTAGTAACAAACTATGGATTAAACCATGGATTCGAAGTCCCTATCAATAAATACATCCTGATACTGGTTCAATAGGTCTGGGACAACAATACTATGGAGTCTTAAAAACTCTGTTGGGCAGGAAATATAGTAAAAAAAAAAAAAAAAAAAGGACACAGATACCACAAGATAAAGTGCTAATTTAAGTATTTCAGGAAGAGGCAGGTCTTTAGTTGTTGTTTGAAGACTGCCAGTGACTCAGCTGTTTGGACATCTAGGGGAAGTTCATTCCACCACCTAAGTGCCAGAAGAGAGAAGAGTATTGATGTATGCCTTCCTCGTACTATGAGACATGGTGGGACCAGTCAAGCAGTGCTAGAGGATCAGAGGGGGTGTGGTGCAGTGTGGGGTGTGATAAGTGTTTTAAGATAGATGGGTGCTGGTCCATTTTTGGCTTTGTAGGCAAGCATCACTGTTTTAAATCTGATGTGGGCTACAACAGGAAGTCAGTGGAGGGAACGTACCAATTGGGTGGTGTGGGAATACTTAGGAAGGTTGAAAATAAGTTGTGTAGCTTCATTGTGGATCAGTTGCAGACGTTGAATGGTGAGCAGAGGCAGACCTGCCAAGTGTGAGTTGCCGTATCTGAAATTGACAAGGTGTCATGGTCCGGGCCAGAGCTCCCATGTATTTCCTCGTGTTTCCCTGTTTTTCCCCTTCCTCCCTCTCCTGATTTCAGCATTGATAACACCTGTTCCTCATCTTCTTACCCAATCTGCAGGGTGTATAAACTCTGGTTTTTCAGCCAATCATTGCCAGATCATTCCAGCTTCCAATGCGGTACATGTCCGGCTTTACTTGTGTTTACTTTCTGTGTTGTTTTTCTGGTGCTTTTCCCATCATGTTTACCTGTGCTCACTCTGTGTTTTCTCTTTGTGTTCCAGGTTCACTGCTCACCCAGCCAGTCATCTCTCTGTCTGCCCACATCCTGCTATGCCCAGCCCCACCTCACCTTCCCTGTGGCTTGCCGACTCTGCACTTGGCTCTCATGCTGCTGACCAGTTTGAACCCTGGCCTCACTGACACTCAAGCCTGCTCACTCTCTGCCTTGCTTCCCCTCCCCATGGTGCATCGACCGAGCAACCGAGCTTCACGCTGCTGACCCGAGTTTGAATCCTGATCTTGACTGCACAATTACCACACTCCTTTCCCTCAAGCCCTTAAATAAAACCTGGTTAACTCTGAACTCCTATGTCTCCTCATTCCTGTGGTTTTAACAGAACGATCTGGCCAACATGGACCCAGCAGAACTATGCAGCCCTAACTAACCACGGTGCCCTCCTTGGTTGGCATAGGCAGCAGCTCTGTGAACTCGCTGATTAACCAGATTGGGCTCCTCAGCCAGCAATTCAGTCACATCTTCCTGATCCCCAGTCCAGTCAAGCTAGCCCTATGGCTCCCTCTGCTTCTTCTCCCAGTCCACCCCGGCATGAAGCGCATGTTCCAGACCCTGAACCCTAAATGGGCAACTTAGGGAAGTGCAAGTCCTTCCTCCTCCAGTGTTCTCTCATGTTTGCTCAGTGTCTGTTAGCTTACGCCACCAATGAGGCTAAGGTGGTCTATGTCATGGGGCTGCTGAGGGGAGATCCTGCACTGTGATCCTCCTTCACTCCTTCCTGTGATCCTCCTTTACTGCTGAAATTCAGAGGCTTTTCAACCACCCTGTCCAGGGGAAGGAGGCTGCCAGTTGCCTGCATTCCCTCCCCCAGGGGTCCTGCATTATGGCAGAGTACTCAGTGGTGTTTCGGGTCCTGGCTGCCGAGCACCCCTCACTAGGCTCACCTCCACCTCCACTCCCTTTGTGTGAACCCCTGAGGCACAGGCCGCCTTCACTCAAAGCTCAAAGAGCTAATCACCCAGCATTCAGTCCTAGACCAGACACTTCACCTATATCCCTTCTTTTCTTGTTGCCTCACCCCTGTGGAATGCAACTACGATGTGGGGAATCTTGAGTTGCTGGCAGTGAATTTAGCCATGGAAGAGTGCAGACACTGGCTTAAGGGGACTGAGCAGCCTTTTATCGTCTAGACCGATCAGAAGAACCTGGCCTACATCCAGAGCACCAAGTGACTCAATTGTTGCCAGACTCGCTGGGCCCTGTTCTTCTGGTGGTTTAATCACCTACCGTCCCGGTTCTAGGAATGCTAAGCCTGATGCCCTCTCCCACCACTTCACCATGGAAAAAGACAGCTCAGATCCAGGTACCATCCTCCCTCCTGCTTGTGTGGTGGGCGCAGTCACATGGGAGATTGAGTCTGTGGTACGGAGATCTCAACGCACCCAACTCAACCTAGGAAATGGGCCCCCTGGTCAATTGTTCGTCCCTGACTTCGTGTGTTCCAAGGTCCTCCAGTAGGCTCACTGTTCCTAGGCCTGTTGAAGTGGCACTTCTGGTGGTTGACGATGCATGCTGACACCCAAGCCTTTATCGCTGCTTGTACCGTGTGCACCTGAAGTAAGGCCTCCCACCGCACACCTGCCAGCCTACTATGACCCCTGCCTGTTCACAGTTCCCTGGTCACACATTGCCTTGGACTTCGTCACTGGTCTACCCCCCTCGCAAGGTCATCCTGACAATAGTTGACTGATTTTCCAAAGCCGTACATTTTGTGGCCCTTCCCAACTCCCCACCACCTGAGAAACTGCCGACCTCCTCGTCAGCCATGTCTTCTGGCTGCATGGTATCCCCCAGTACATTGTCTCTGATCTTGGACCTCAGTTCATCTCTCAAGTATGGAAATCATTTTGTAATGCTCTCCGGACCACGGTGACTCTGTCCTCTGGGTATCTCCCAGCTACCCTCAATTCAATTCAGTTTTATTTGTATAGCACTTTTAACAATGGACATTGTCACAAAGCAGCTTTACAAAAATAAATACATTCAAATTAAATTAAATCAAAATAAATTGTAAATATGTGAATTTATCCCTAATAAGCAAGCCAGAGGTGGAGGTGGCAAGGAAAAACTTCCTGAGACAATATGAAGAAGAAACCTTGAAAGGAGCCAGACTCAAAAGGGAACCCATCTTCATCTGGGTGATAACAGGTAGCGCAATTATAAATAAATCCCTTCTATAACTGTGTACCACATGGACAAATAACCTATCCACTGTCCACTGATGGAGACCTGAGTGCAAAACTGCAACACTGGAGCCCCTAATAGAATGGTCCTATTGCCTTTCCTCTTCACGGTATGCACATCAGATTCCAGTACAACATCAGCTTATGCCACCTGCAGAAGTCCTCTGATGACCCTTCCATTGTGGGGTGCATTCAGCCAAAGGAACTATTAGCTGTCATTAGGTTCTACAACATCTCCCAGCAGGACGCACCCCTAACGTCTCAAAATGAATAAACAACTGGACAGAATTTATTCATATACACACATACAGTACAATCCATACATGGATCACCATCACTTGATTGTTGTAAATGAATGAATGAATACATGAATGAATGTCTGCTGCTGCTATTCTGCACTTTGTAGTTTTGCACCCATTTTGTTATTGTTATTCTGATGTTGTCCTTTTGCACCTTGGATATTTGCACCCTATTAAATGACACTGTATTTTTGTACAACTACTTTTTTAGAACTGTGCCCAAGGAGTTCTACCTTGGTGTTGTCAGTCCATAACACATTTTCCACCATGGTTTAGGGTGATTTAGGTGGACTTGTTTTTTTTTGTTTGTTTGAGAAAGGGCTTCTGTCTAGCCATCCTACCCCATAGCCCAGACATGTGAAAAATATGAGAGATTGTTGTCACATGCAGGGATTGCCCAGTACTTGCACTATACTCCTGCAGGTGTCTTGTTTCTGATATATTTCGCCTTGTCCTTTCATAAACTTTGCAGGGAAAATACTGCTCTTGGTAATATCACTGTGGTACCCCATTTCTCCACTTGTTGATGATGATCTTCACTGTGTTTCATAGTAGATGAAACCAAGAGGATGTCAAGAAAATCCTACAGAAACAGCTGATCTTTATTTCGGGTTAATCAGAATCATTTCAATGATGACAGGTGTATAATACTTACTTTTGAACATGAGTTTGATTGTGATTGGTTAATTCTGAGCATGGTCACTTGCCCACTTATGAAACGGTGTGTACACTTACACAACAGGGTTATTGTAAGTTTTTTTCTTTTCCTTTTTTTCATAAAATATTTTCCGCTTGGAGTTTGTTGGTTGCTATATCACATTAAATTTGGGAAAAGATCTGACATGAATTATCTTGGTTTAATTTTTTTTTTACATAAAAAACACTTTTCATAACAATAAAACACTAAAAAAAATTAAGAGTAATAATAAATGAATATAAAATGTCATTATAACTCATTCTCTTCTTTCCTTAGGAAATGAATGTAAATGTGAGAAATGTCCTGGTGTTAAGACTATTATTCCATTTATATCTCTAAATTGTTGTGTGAAGCTACATATTGACATCTTAATTTTTTTCAGCATTTTCCACTGAACAACCTTCATCAACCATGTGTGTGCATGTATGTTCTGGGTCTGCTTAAGGATTGTTGTCTCGTCCCTACCAACATTATCATGGCTGTGTCACACACCAAGGATGAGAACCACAAGCAAGGATAGCACAGTAAATACATCAGTTAAATTATATATATTTTTAATAATAATTTTATAAACCCCACACACTTGATTGATTAACTTATTAATTAATCTACCACTAGGAGCAGAGTCTAACACCTAGATATCTGTGTGTGTGTGTGTGTGTGTGTGTGTGTGTGTGTGTGTGTGCGTGCATTTGTGCGTGTGCGTTTGTGCATGTGCGCACCATGCCGAGACCTACAAAGTCACACAGTGACTGTGACCACTCGCCTGGGAACAAAGCTAGTGATAGACACCTATCATCTGTTCATGGTTGTGGTGAGTGTGTTCTTTTGGACCATGGGAACTCTCTGCCTATTAGCTAAGTGGGAATCCCTCTGCTAGCTTGTTATTATGTTATCATCACTACTGCTCTATCTGGGAGTCAGCTATGAACTGTTCTGTTGCTCAGTACAGAACTCACATCTTAGTCTGTTCCCTCATCAAGCTGAGATTTTTCACATCACTCACCATGTCATGTCCCATAGGCCTGTGAATACATGCTACTTGCATGATCGAGTGGTTCTCTCTCATCATACCACACTCTACTCTACTGAGCTTGTAAAATTGGTTGGATTCTGCTAGTACTCATTCACAGGTCAGAGTTATGCTTTCCATATTTCTCCATGTCTGTGCTGAGTGGGGCCTTCTGTCTTTATCAGGTTTGCCCCGGCTTGCTATTCAACACCTGCAACTGATCCAGAATGCAGCTGGATGTATTTATAAAATATTGTATATAATTTCTTGTCATTACTATACACTCTACCTGGCTGCTACCTCAATAACTGCTAAGTCTATATATAGTATAAGCTTATCTGCCAAATACTATGTCATAGTATGTTATGTTTACATTCACAGCAATTTGCTATATTGTTATTCTTTTTACTACTGTTATACCTGACACTTTCATACTAGAACTGTGTACTGGGCAGCACTGCACTCTCTCTTACTGTGCCTATTGTACTGTCTTAGCTATTGTACTCTTTTAGTAGTTATTGTACTGCCTTGAGCTGTTTGCACACTTTTGCATGTGTAGTCTCTTGTAGTTCTGTGCTGTTGGATGTAGCACCATGGTACTGGAGGAACGTTGTTTCATTTCACAGTGTACTAACTAGCTGTATATGGATGAAATGACAATAAAGCCACTTGACTTGACTTGGACTTGAAAGAGCTCTAGACACATGGCTTTTCCTTTAATGTCACTACAACACACTTCCTTGCTATAACAAATTTTTTTTTAAATCACATATTTATTATTTTAAATAATGGTCACACAGCTATTTGATATAGCTCTGGTTTAAGTTCATTATTCAGCAATCACAATTTCAATATTTTTTAATTTGTAAATAATTTTGCAAACTATATAGAATTTTCTCCCTGCGTCAATATAATAGGCTAATTAGTGTAAATTCTTGACATAAAACTATGTTAGATTTGTATCAGTCCTGACCCTGTCATTAAAAATAAAACTGTCAGCGATGTTGTAGGTTCCCAAAACTGTCCTGATGAGGCCATATCCATGGTTACAGTTCAGTTTGATGAGCTTGTCTTTGTGCTGTATAAGTCTAATAATCAAAACTGAATGGAATCCTTTCTCGAATTATACACTAAAGACAACTTGATAAACATTTCCAGTCCTCCATTTTTTCTGTTGTGCCCTGTCCATCTCAGATTTTCATACGCTCTGTTTTGTAAAGTAGGGAAAGTAGGAGGAGGTGGCGTGCATTAAGTCAAAAAGTCTAAAAAGTTCTAAAAGAGGACAAATAGTAATTCAGTTTATCAGATGCTGCAGAAAGTCTCTGAAAGACACTGAGATCTATAAAAGCTACAACACCGATAGTTTACCTCCTTCACATTTCAGGTATGATTCAATATTCTACTTCAATACTTCAGTTATTTCCTACCACTAGGGGAGATGTTTTACAGAACTTGACATGGTGTAATTTATATTTTAGTATAGTTGTGTTCTTTAGAATAGGGCTATGCAGAGATATTTACACTGGCAGGTGATTACCATTAAAAAGAGACTCAGGGATTGAGGTTTTAGAAACACAGACTACAGCATAAGAAGCAGAACCACTCAAATTTTCATTCGATTGTCTAAAGCTGTGTAATATCTCTATTTTTATAGCACCTTTCAAATTTGAATAAAAAAACTTAAAGTGCTTTACATATTGAATTATTAGAAGGTCAGAGCAAGGTATTTATAATAAATCACATTAAATGACAAATCTACAATCACTAATGAATTGACTATAAAGCTATGAGAATTACTACAAATCACAAGAAGTCTTTAATGTATAAATTATTTAATGTTTTGTTTTCTGAAACATTATTTATTAGGTTAGGCTTAATGTAAGAAAAACATTTTTCACCAAATGAACTGAGTCTTAAATAGTCTTAATAAATTATAAAATCATAAATCAGCAGCTGTGAATGTCTGACTGTTTCACACAGGATACAAGTTAGTGTTAGGCTGAATTCCCTTGTTCACTAATGCATTTCTAGTGATTAGTTTAATAAATAGTTCGCTATTAGTTTAGTATTTAAGATTTTTCTGGAGTACACATCATGTTGAAAACTGTTTAATGTTGTTAGCGTATTTAACATGTGACTATTAGGAAAACATGTACCCACTCTTGATGTCAGGGACTGGTAAGGTGAGGCGGATGCAATTGTTTTATTTAAGGAACAGGCAGACGAATCCAAAATGTGAATCACACTCAGAAACTGGAAACAGGCTGAGGTCAGGCAATTTGCAAACAACTATAACTAGGTAATAACTAGGACACCTAAACATAAGTGATGATTCAAAATACAAATTTAAATAGAAATACAATACTCTAATTGCATATTGAGCTGTAATACTGTTTATATTAATTTTTAAAACACTAAAAACACGAGAGTGGGTTCTGTGTGTGCATTGTACAGGTAGGGTGTTTATTTTATTTATAGATAAATTATGATTATTAAATAAAACCTTTTCTGTTCTTGTATTTACATAAGCCTTTCATAAGAAATCCCAAATTCTATGCGACACAGTTTGAGGAATGATAATTAGTCACTAATTACATTATTGACTACAACTCCCCTGTAGTGATTTGTGTTTAACTTCAAATGTAATCATATGTAGTGATACAGTACTTGAAGTTTTAATTTTTTTAATCTTCAATTTTACTGAAGTCACTGTTTTGATCAGGACTGCTGAGGGACTTTAATCACATTTCTTATTTCTTAGTGAGTTTCCCAACAACACATCAGTGATGGAGCAGCGTCTGTTCATATTTCTGTTTTTCACAGGTAAGAGAAGTGTGTGTGTGTGTGTGTGCGCGCACGTGCGCATGTAACAGCAGCGTACCACACTGAAGTTTTCAGTGAGCTGCTTAGTGTCCATGTTAGTTTCAAAATGATAGCATCACCTGTCTTATCGAAAGGAGGCAATTGGTAGTTTCCATTCTCCTAAACTGGTAGCCCTGCTGTCTGATACAGGACACTTCTATTATAATTTATATATAAGAAATTATAATATTTAGGACATGCAATACTACAGCTAGATAATTTCAAAAGTAGATAGTTTAGATAGATGTTTTATGAACAGAGGATATATTCCTTTTTGAGTCTGGTTCATCTCCAGGTTACTTCCTCATGTTATCTCAGGCAGTGTTTCCTTACCACAGTCACCTCTGGCTTGCTCATTATGGATCTTATCTAAATCCATATCCACATTTCTGTAAAGCTGCTTTGTCATAATGTCTATTGTTAAATAAAACTCAACTGAATTAAATTGAACAGCTAAAAAAATTATTGGAATTTCTGCTGCAGACCTAACATTGCATAAATTCTTTAAAACTCTCCTCCACAGGATTGGTCCCTCTTGTCCTGTCTGTGCCTCATATATACTACCTGATCCAGCAGGGGAAAACATGGAGTGATGCTCAGGCTTACTGCCGAGCCACACACACTGACCTGGCTATCGTGAAAAGTAATGAGGACATGGTCCGACTTCAGAATGAAGCACAGAGACAACAGTTCAGTTCCAGTGCTTGGGTTGGACTGTACAATGACATCAACAGCTGGCGCTGGTCCCTTGGAAATGAGCCACTGGGAAGTATGAGACTGTGGATTGCAGGACAGCCTAACAATGTGGATGGACATCAGGAGTGTGCTGCAATAGGCCCATGGGGTTGGAACGATATAACATGTACAGATGCATTACCCTTTGTGTGCTTTGATGGTAAAGAACAGAATATGTTTAACATTTTGTCAGTAGGGAAGGTTGTCCTATGAAAACATTTGAGACTGTGCTATCAGTTCTCATTAAAATGAACTGTGCTCTAAAGTAGCATAAATGATAAATACCAAATCTTAATGGGGACAACAATCAAAAACACCTGATCTTTATGAAGTTTGACATTTAGTGTGCTTAGCAAATGATGTACTGTTGTTCTTAGTTTTAGGATTATCTTGTAGCCTGGTAGTTAACTTTCTCTTCTAAGAGTCAATAAATTTAACGTATAATTAACTTCAGTGGTAATCATGTGTCTTTGTTTTATTTTCACAGACACTAAAAGTGGCAATCAGATGTACATTTACATCTCTAAGATTACAACATGGCTTGAAGCTCAGAGTTACTGCAGACATTATCATACGGCTCTGGCTAGTGCAAGAGATGCAACAGAAAACTCATTAATACAGGGACTGACCTCTGGCTGGACATGGTTTGGTCTGTTCAGAGACTCCTGGAAGTGGATAGATCAAACCAACTTCTCTACCATCTTGTGGATGTCTGGAAAACCTGACAATGCTCTGGGGAAAGAAAATTGTGGTTATTTAAATACCAATCAGGCCTCTGATGCAAAGTGCTCAGACATAATGCCTTTCTTCTGCTACTCAGGTGAGTTAAAATTTTATTCAGTCTGTTATTTAGACATATTTAAACTGCTTTTAGAATGTAAGTTTAATTCTTCAAGTTTTCATGTTTGTATAGTGGATATAATTTGCAGATTGTTGCGATATAAAAAAAGAAAAAATTTACAATAACCTGGTTGCATACTGTAAGTGTGCACACTCTTGAAGTAATACTTTTTTAAAACACCTTCTGCTTGTAATACAGCACTCATTGTTTTGGGTAAGAGTCTACCAAGTTAGTACATCTTTATTTTAGCAATTTTATTCCACTCACAAGTCATTTCACAAATTTTTGATAAGATTTAGATCTGAGCTCTTACTGGGCCAAGAACACCGTACAGAAACAGCTGGTCTTTATTTGGGGTTAATCAGAATCACTTCCCTTATGTTGTACTTGTGAGTTTGAATGCGAGTTTAAATGATTATTTACGAGGCCAATTACATGCCCCATTAAAAAAGGGTGTGCACATTTATGCAACCAGGTTATTGTAAGTTTGTTTTGCCCCAAAAGCATTTCTATTTGTTTTTTACTTGAATCTTGTTGATTGCTACATCACATTAATGGTGGAAAAAAGATCTGACATGATTTATCTTGGTTTCATTTTTTACATTATAGAAAACTGCATTTTAAATAGAGAATTGTAAATTTTTTATATCCAACGTATTTGTCTTTGTAATTTTACATCTAGTAATCACAGGAAAAAAGGAAATCATAAAGATGAAAGTCCGGTCCAATCAGGATTTGAATGATCCTGCAGTAAAGGCAGCCATCTTGGAGCAGGTGGGTCTCATCCTCCACAAGATCCCACTCCCCTCCTCAATACTGCAGCCAGAACCAGAGTCTTCATCAAGCTCTGACACATACACACTGTATTTTAATCTTAATCTGTTTGTTGCTAATCAGGTTCTGTGGCATTTTTACATTACTTTACCTGAAATTCATGTCAATATTATTTAGTAATACAAGTTTATTCTGTTTATCAGCTCGAGCAGAAATTGAAGGATAATGGGATGGCAGAAAACATCACAGTGAAATGGAGAGAGCAACCAGATGGAGTGGTGTTTCACAAGGAGAAAGAAAATAATATTACATAAAATGAAGAACTGTTAATCTTTAGCTGAATCTCAAATCATGTAAATGTTCACTCTGGAAGCTTTATTGAGATGTAGTTCATTAGTAATAGGATGGTGAAGAGAACAATCTAATCACTCAAAATGCTTTGCGTAAATATGCACCCAAATGTTTATATATTCATTTCAAATAATATTTTTAAGATCCACAATCTAATGTAAATTGTATATTATTACTTTTGTCATCATAAGCATTAACTAACCATTCTATTCCTGATGAGGTAGAATTCATAGACTATGTCATGTAAGAATAAGTGAATAATGTGCAGGATATTTCTCTCTACTGAGCCTCTCCTGCTTCCTCCTGTGTTTCTGTTGTCACTCACTGGGCTCTAAAACCCTGATGATGTCTGTAAATTTGTTCTGAAACAATTTCTCCTGCAAAAAGCTCTATAAAAATACAATTCTATTCACAGCTCCTGTGTTCATCATGACACACCCTGTCCATGCAGTCACATGTTTAACTAACATCAAATGTCTCATTAAATAATACTCTATGCTTTTCTGTGTATTATCTATACAAAACATCTGTTGTTGTTGTTGTTGTTGTTTTTTTCCAAAACAAGGTTTTATGAAAATCAGGTGACAAGAATTGAACTTTTAGCTGATTTTTTCAGGAGAAATCTGCTGTCAACATGCACAGAAAATATTCTTTGGGTGGCCTCAAAGTGTGACACAGGAGCTGAAAAGTTTGCAACTATGACAAACAACACATTTTTTCTGTTTTTTTTTCAATTTCAGCACCTTTAATTATTAGTACAGATCACTCCTGCATATTGACACAATCTCTCATATTCTTCATATATCTGGGCTATGGGGTTGTTGTTTTTTTTCCACAAACAAACAAACAAAAAAAAACATTCAAGCCCACCTAAATTTTGCCAACATATCTAAAAGATATGTTTGGAGCAAAAACAAGACAGCTTACCACCCAAAGAGCACCATATCCATTGTGAATCATGGTGGTGTCAGCATGGTGCTTCTATTCAGCCAGCACTGGGGCTCTATCACGACAGAGAGAATCATGTATCCAAAAAGCAATCTATTTTGGCACCAAACATGCAGGCCTCAGAAAATGTCCAACTTCAAAGCACAAATCCAATTCAACAGAGGATTGGTTTCAGAAGATAATCAATGCCCAGTGAAAGCTAAGATCAAAATCTTATGGAAAATCTGTGGAATTATGCATTTTCCATAATGAAATGTTGGAATACAATTGCTAAATTAAGACGTGCTAACTTGGTAACCAATTTTTAACCAAAAAGACCAAGTTCTGTATTATAAGTAAACAAACAAAAGTACTTTAACAAAGTATCAGCTAAGGGCTGTGGACACTTATGCAACCAGGGTATTTCTAGTTTTTCTTTTTTTCTCTCTAACATGTTTCTGTTTGTTTTTCATTTTTGCCTATTTTAACAGGGATGTGCAGACTTTTTATATGCATTGTATCTAAATTAGAAGTTAGCAAAATAAATAAATAAATAAATAAATAAATAAATAAATAAAACTTGTATTTGCTTTGTCATTATGGATTAGTGTTTAGATTAATGGACAAAAAAGTGAATTTAAACAATTTTAATTAAATCTAACAAAGTAGACAAAAACTGAAGGGGTCTGAACTCACTGTGGATGCTACAATTACATTTACAGAATTTGATGAATGGCCATATACAGAGAGACTTACTGAAGTGTTTTTAATCTCCCTCAAAAATCGAGGTGTGAGTACAAATAGGTCATGGTCTATAAATACTATTAATCATGTTACTTACTACAGCAAAGAAAACAATCAGTTGGAGATAGCATCCAAACATCCCAGTTTACCACAAAATCTCGAGGCCCATGAACCCACAGATCTGCACTTTCATCTAAAAGAAAAGTTATTTAACTGAACACACTTTGGAGGAAAGAAAAGCCATCCCTAGTAATATTATCTACATGAGCTTCAAATGAGAGACTGGAGTAAATAATAAAGCCAAGGTCCTTCACTACTGCACATTATGCACTTTATGAAAACTTAATTTCCATGGAAAACTGTGCAGTGTTTAAGGGTGCATTATCCTGCTGAAAGAGGCCACTGCATTAGGTTATACCATTGCCATGAAGGGGTGTACTTGGTCTGCAACAATGTTTATTTAGGTGGTATGTGTCAAAGTAACAACAACATGAATGCCAGGACCCAATGTTTCCCAGTAGAACCTTGCCCAGAGCATATACACTGCCTCTGGCACCTTTACTTCTTCCATATTTTCAACCTTCCTCTTGCATCCTAGTGCCATCTCTTTCCTAGATTAGCAACAAACATGCACCCCGCCATCCACAAGATGTAAAAGAAAAAGTGATTCATCAGACAAGGCACCTTCTTCTATTGATCCATGGTCCAGTTCTAATGCTCACATTGTAGGTGCTTTCGGTGGTGGACAGGCTCAGCATGGGCACTCTGACCGGTCTGCAGCTACGCAGCCCCATACGCAGCAAGCTGCAAAGCGCTGTGTTTTCTGTTTCTATCAGAGCCAGCATTAACTTTTTCAGCAATATGTGCTACAGTAGCTCTTCTGTGGGATCGGACCAGACGGGCCTTCACTCCCCACACTCATCAATGAGCCTTTGGCGCCCATGACCCTGTCTCCGGTTCACAGCTGTCCTTCCTTGGACCAATTTTGGTAGGTACTAACCACTGCATACCGGGAACACTCCACAAGACCTGCCCTTTTGGAGATGCTCTGACCCAGTCGTCTAGCCAGCACAATTTGGCCCTTGTCAAATTCGCTCAGATCCTTACGCTTGCCCATTTTTCCTGCTTCTAACACATCAACTTCTATTACTGACTGTTCACATGCTGCCTAATATCCATCATAGAACCCTTTATCCCTCATAGAACCTCTTGAAGAATGGACAAATGTCCCACAGCAAACTATTCAGGACTTGTAGGACAGCTTTCCAAGAAGGATTATTGGTCCCTTATTATTAATACAGTCCACTCCAAAAGTACTGGTATGGTAAGGCCAAATTTTGAATGATTGCTTGATTGCTTACTTGAATGATGTGTGCCCTTTTTGAAAGATTATTGAAATGCTTAATTATTAGCTCTGGAGCACGTCCTAGTATGGCTGATGAGACACACTAGAGTCTCTAGTGCAGTTGTTGCAGAAGTTGACTCCTGAGTTTGACCCACAAAGCAGTGGGACCACATCCCGTGGCTGGGGGCGTGATTGCTGGATGCCAAAGTCATGTCCATGGACCAAGGGTCATTGCATGCTAAGGCTGTCCTGCATACCTATAAAATATATATTTTTCAAATATGTATTTTAATTAATAACTTATCACTTACAATAATTAATAATTCATTATACTTATGTTCTGTTTATATAAATAATAATGTTTATCTATTTATATATTATCGGTTATCTATACCAGGTCAGTAACTGTTATAGATAAAGGGCTCTCAGGGAGGTTAATTTTATAATTGTTTCACATACAATCAGGTCCGGACGTATTTGGACAATGACAAATGGAAAAAGAAATGGAATATTTTTCAATGGCCAAGTCAGTCGCCAGTTTTCACTTACTGAAGACAAGACTGAAGGCAGAAAGACGCACAAACAAGCAGCAACTGAAGGTGGCTGCAGTGAAGGCCTGGCAAAGCATCTCCTGGGAGGAAACTCAGAATTTGAGTTTTGAGAACAAGGTCTCCAGACTTCAGGCAGTCATTGACTGCAAAGGATTTTCATCCAAGTATTAAAATTATGATTATATTTACAATTATGTTACTTTGTCCAAATACCTTTGAGCCCCTGAAAAAGGAAGTACATTGTTGAAAATTGCTGTAATTCCTAAATGGTAAATGCCATATTTTTGTGGAACCTCTTAAAATAAAGCTGAAAGTCTACACTTCGATCACATCTTGATTGTTTTATTTCAAATCAATTGTGATGGTGTATAAAGGCAAAATCACAAAAACTCTACAAAAAATACTTCTGGACCTAACTGTATGGGATACTAATACTTTATTATATTTATAAATGTTCTATTGGTGGGAAAACAAAATTATTTAACCAATATTAATCTATTACAGTTAAAAAAATTTTCTTAGTTATTTTTTTTTTTAAATAAATAATTATTTTATGAAAAATATATTCATTTAGTTCATATTAAATTATTAAATTCTGTTATTTATCTCCAATTCTTTTTCAGGATCATTTGTGATGACGCAGAATGTCAGCCAACTGCTTACATGTCAGGCAAGGTCAGCCAATTGGACAGTCAAACATGGTCTTCCTGGAACAATGCTCTCAGTTCCATTTTGCACTGGTCTGAAGATTTTGGGCCACTGTGGGCTGTCCACAGTTGCAATCACATGCAAGTCTACATTGACCAGCTTTGGGCTGCCCACAATGAGCCCTAACTGCTCTGATGTAGGCATCTTTCCTGGGTAAGATTTTTTAAAACTCTGTTACTGAAATATAATTTATTGATGCCATACGTAAGTGTGCAAAAAATAAATAATATTTTAAAGTAATTGAGAAAGGCCTAAACTAATCAAAATGTGTCCCATATGATTAAACATGCTATCACAAATCAAACATCATAAAAAATGATATTCTGAGTTTTAAAAAAACGATGTGAAAAGCTGTGCTTTTTTTTAGAATATTCTATATAAAAGTTTCTGTCGCATGTAGTCAACGCCTAGAGCTTTTCAGAAATGTATCTTTTTTAATGGCAAAAAAAGCTTAGACAAGGAAGAAATTCAAAACCTGCCTATATTCAAATTCACCCCAAAATAAATTTATATTTATTAAAAACCACACGAGTGAATAAAATGTACATACATAAAATACATTAATAATAGCATTTACTACATGCGACTTCACTCGGCATCTGATGCTGTAACGTTTCCTTCCAGATTTTGTGCAGAGTACAAAGAGAGACAGACATGTAGACAGACACATAATGAACCCCACCCCTCACTTTAACCCTGCCCATATTTTCACCCCCATTTTAATCTTACCTTGTCATCAAGTGCGAACTTGATTTAGAACAGCTGCAGCTCTCACTCAGTCACACTCAAGAGAGAGTATTGCTAACCCTGTTCTGATGTCTGTGTATGTGTCTGTCTCAGGAACAAAAGCAGCGTTCACTTCAAACACACATGTTCTGAATAACACAATTTAAAAATATCTGTCTTACACTAGTTATATATTCTTTCACAACAATAAGCCTTAGATTGTCGCATGATCGACATTCATGTGTTATTCATTTTTTTCTAAACATCAACAAGGTACAAACCCTGTTCATTTATAAAGAAAATACACCATCACCATCTGTGTGTTCTTTAAACTTTCTCTGAAAAAACACTGTACAAACAAATATGCTGTAAACAAGAAACTCAGTGAAGACTGCTGAATTTTGAAAAACTTGGTAGATTACACATACATGTACAGAGCATGGATAAAATAATGGAACCCCATAGCAACAAACAGTCCCCTCCAAAAGTATTGGAATGGTACAGCCAAGTGTTTTGTTTTATACGCTGAAGACATTTGGGTTTGAGATCAAACATGGACTATAAGAGGTAGAGGTTAATCTTGGTTCCAGAATTTTTGTGGCTCAATTCTGTATTTCTTTGCGAATTCCAATCTGGCCTTCCGATTCTTACTGCTGCTGAGTGGTTTGTATCTTGTGCTATAGCGTCTATATTTCTGCTCTTGAAGCCTTCTTCAAATGGTGGATTGCGATACCTACTAAAGTGATGGAAAGGCCAAAGTGTAGAGAAAGAAAGGACCTGCTCATGATCCAAAACATATGAGCTCAGGGGTCAAACATGGTGGAGGTAGTGTCATGGCTTGGGCTTGCATGGCTGCTTCTGGAACGGGCTCACTAAACTTTATTGATGTTGGAACTCAGGATGGTAGCAGCAGAATGAATCCAGAGGTCTACATGTATGACATAAACAGTATATACAGATGGTTGTGCAGTAGTGTGTTCACCGATCACACAGAGATGAGCTATTGTACACTGTTATGGTGAAAAGTAAGAATGATTTCCTAAAATGTTCTTTATGGCGGCAGAGCTGAATGAGTCTGTTGGAAAATGAGCTCTGCTGTCTTTGTAGTGTGTCAGGAAGGGGGTGAGATGGATTGTCCATGATGGAGAGCAGTTTTTCATTTTTGAAACTTTTGTAAATCCATTGGAATGTATGGAGTAGTAACTGCAAGAAAAGTCAGATTGTTAAGATAATAAGTGGAAAAACTTTGCAAAAGTAAGTAAAATTTTTGAGATAAGTCAGAATTTTGAGATAATCAGCACTAGATGTTAAGTCAAAATGTTATGATAGTAAATCAGTATTTTGATGTAATGTTTTTTAAAGTTTTTTAAAGTTCAAGTTCAGTTCAATTCAGTTCAACTTGGTCAATGGGAAAGATGGCGCCTGTGTGTTTGGCTTGCCGTCTGTCGCTCTCTCGTTTGTTTGTATGGTGGTTTGGCTGGTTTCCTAATTGTTGCACACTCTTGGTCTATGACCGACAGTCACTCCTGGATATTTGTACCTCGTTTATGGACATTTGCAAGCCAGACGTGGCGTTTTTAACCAAGCACATGAAAGTTTCAGAGTGTATTCGCCAGTGGCCTCTCGACATAACACGGAAGAAACGCGGGAGTCTGGGAGGATTTATCATCAAACTGAAAGCTCATCTTCAGGCTGGTTTCTCATCAAACCCTTCTCCTGAGTTGTTTAATGGTGGCTGTGTTGCCTGGCGGCCGCAAGACCTGGCTCATCGGTGGCTTTGACCTATTCTTCACCTATCCCCATCTCCTGTCTCCCTGGATGGCTTCCCTCGGATTGGCCTCTTTCGTCGGCGAAATGGCATGACTCCTGGCAACCTGCGCTCATTGAGAAGAGCTTTGTTCTCTCCCGATGTTATTCCTCCACCTAAAATGGCTCTGATCAACGCTCAATCTTTGGTAAACAAGACCTTTTTATTAAATGACTTCTTCTCCTCTCATAGTCTGGATTTTATGTTTATCACTGAATCCTGGACAAAGGTTGGTGAACCCTTTTTCTGAATTAGTTCCAACTGACTGTACATTTTTTAACTCTCCCTGTCCAAACAGACGAGGGGGTGGATTAGTGACTATTTAAAAAAAAAATCTTTCCTTGCGCGATGCCGGTCAGTTCCAGTAAGTGTATTTAACTGCTTTGAAGCTCAGCTTCTACATCTTGACTGGAATGGCCCTGTTTTGACAGGAGTGATTTACCGTCCTCCACACTCAGTCAAGGATTTCATACAGCAATTCACTGAATTCATCGGTAATATTGCCACAAACTGTGACCGCTTTTTATTGGTGGGTGATTTTAACATCCACGTATGTTGTCAGTCTAAACCTCTATCAAAGGAGTTTCTCAGGCTCATTGAGTCTTTTAGCCTGGTCCAGTGGATAAAAGACTCCACTCACATTCAGGGTCATACTTTGGACCTTGTACTTTCTCAGGGGTTTGCAATCAGTGATATTGTTGTATCTGACTCTATGCTTTCGGACCATAAGCTGATTTTATTTTCTATGTCTCTCTCTCATCTTTCTCATTTCACTACAAAAGATATAACATTGGCTCGGTCCTATTCTCCTCAGTTTGGCTCAAATTTTCATCAGTACTTCATGGAATCCTGTTCACATTTGCTCTTGGATTCATCGTTACCTGACTTGGATGCTGACCCACATCTTTGTCTATTAAACTCTGCCTGTCCTAAATGTCACCGCTCCACTCAAGCTTTATAAGCCCAAACCTAAATCTGAACCGTGGCTCATTTCTGATATTCGACTTTTAAGACAAGCTTGTAGAAAGGCCGAGCATAAATGGAAGAAGGACAAATTACATATTTCATTCCAGTTGTTTAAAGACAGTTTATCGGAGTGCTGTTAGGTCTGCCAAAGCTATATATTTTTCTAACCTAATCATGAATAATCATTCTAGACCTAAGGTTTTATTTTCAGTTATTAATTCTGTTGTAAATCCTCCAGTTAATATGATCTCTGCTGCTTCTGATGTGAAAGCTTCTTGAGATTTTTTTATTGACAAAATTTCTAATTTGAGACCCAAAGTAAGCTCTTCTCATACTGAACCCTCAATTCCGTTGTTGCATTCTGCCTCCTGGGATAGTTTTGCCAGAACCTGAGGGGTCTGAAGATCCACCAGACCAAGATGGCTTGCTTAAGGAAAGAGCAAGTGATGCAATGCTTAGGAGCAGCACTTATAGCAGCTCCTAGTGAGACGGAGGAGGAACTAGGCCTGGACTCTCCCCACAGAGCCCTGAACCTCCAAGCACCACAAGCCCCACCCCAGAGCAGGAAATCAGATCATCGCCAGGTGCAGTGGCCAGCCGCTAACAGGAAAAAGGAGTGGAGCCAGTTCGATGAGGATGTAAGCGCTATTCTGGAAGCAATGTCAAAAGTCAATGCTGGACAGAGACGTCAGAACATGTGTACCCTCATCATGAGCATAGACTCAGAAAGGTTCAGTGTGAAAGTACAGCACAGAGCAAAGATGCCTGGAAAACTGATTCGATGGGAGGTTAAGATATCACAGCTTAGACAAGATCTTAAAGCACTAAGGCGCTAGTATAAGGCAACAAAAGGGGAAGAAAAGTCTGCACTTGCAAAGCTTAGAGACATCATCAGGAAAAGGCTCATTACTCTTGGACCAGCAGAATGGCACAGGAGAAAGGGGAGAGAGAAGGCCAGAAGGCGCAGTGCGTTTATAACTAACCCCTTTGGTTTCACCAAGATATTACTTTGACAAAAGTGTTGTGGCCACCTCAATCAATCAGCACCTCAGAAAAACCTGTGGTGACAGTTTGAGAGATCAAGACCTGGGGCCCTGTGCAACACTTATATACCCACCACAGCCTAAGACCAGAGTTTAACACCGCATAACCAACCATCAAGGAGGTCAAGGAAGTAGTCAAGGACGCAAGATCTAGTTCTACCTCTGGCCCCAGCAGAGGTCTTTACAAGGTGTACAAACAAGCTTGCTCCCAAAGCTCCTGGTGTGGCTGTGGAAAATCTTGAAGGTGATCTGGAGGAGAGGGAAGGTGGCCATTCAATGGAGGTTTGCTGAGGGGGTGTGGAGTCCCAAGGAGGAAAACTCAAGTAACATCAAGCAGTTTCGCATCATCTTACTGCTCAGCATAGAAGGGAAAATCTTCTTTAAGATTGTGGCCCACCGCTTGACAGATTGTCTCTTGAGAAATGTGTATATAGATAACACTGTGCAGATGGAGGGAGTTCCAGGTGTACCAGGCTGTATTGAACACACAGGCATAGTTACCCAGCTGATCTGAGAGGCATGGGAAAGCAGAGGAGTTTTGGCAGTCCTCTGGCTAGACCTAGCCAATGCCTATGGATCTATTCCACACAAGCTGGTGGAAAATGCCCTACAAAGGTAGGCCTAGAAAAGATTCAGAACTTGATCCTGGACTACTATAATGAGTTCAGTTTGATACTATCTTCAGGCTCTTTAACATCAGCATGGCATTGACCGGAGGAGGGCATTATTACAGGGTATACGATCTCAGTAGTCCTGTTTGCACTAGCGATGAACATGATGGCCAAGTCAGCAGAAGTGGGATGCAGAGGCCCCAAGTCAAAGTCGGGTACACAGCCACCCCCGATAAGAGTATTTATGGATGATTTAACAGTGTCAACAACATCAGTCCCTGGATGCAGATGGCTGCTACAAGGGCTGGAATAGCTCATCACCTGGGCACTGATGAGCTTTAAGTAAAAGCAGTAAGTAATCACCCCCAGTAGCAGTAAGCGATCTCCAACCAATGAGAACTCCAACCAGAAGTAGGGCATCAGTATGGATCAGGCAGGTCCGGAGAGCAGAAGGGGTCAGCATCACTGGTATCTCAGGAGTAGCATATGTAGACAGAGAGAGAGAGAGAGAGAGAGAGAATTATTGTAGGTTAGGTTTATATTAAAGTTGTAAACTAAATGGAAATTGTTGGGTGTATAGTAAGATTTTTGCTGAGACATAATATCATGAATATACAGTTCCTTGCAAAAGTATTCAACTCTCTTAAATGTCATCAGACTCCTCTGGTCACACTTACCAGATTGTTCCAGCCAATATTTTTTATTGTAAACCAATATACTCTTAAAGTAATTCAGATTCTCAGTGGGATTCAGATCTGCACTTTGGCCCAGCCACTGTAGAACATTCACCTTTTTTATTTTAACCACTCCTAAGTTGCACTGTCCTACTGAAATGTGAAAATTCTCCCAAGCTTTAGTTTTTTAGCAGACTGAAGCAGGTTCTTTTGTAATATCCCCCTGTATTTGCACCATCCAGTTCGCCCTTCAATTTTGACAAGAAGCTATGAGGATGAAAAGCGTCCCCCAAGTATAATACTGCCCCCACAATATTTCACTGTACTGATGATGTTATTGAAGTATGGCCTGTGTTAGGATTGCACCACACATGGTGCTTTGAAACCCGTTTTGAACAAACATCTGTCAAAATACTTTTGCAAGCCTCTGTGTGTAAAAGCACCACATTTTGTTTGGAATTATGAATCACTGCTTTAACAAACCTCTGTGCAGGTGCAAACTTATCTTTGAAGTTGAGATGAGAGATATGTTAATTTAGCATTTTTATGATTGTCAGAAATTTGGGGCTGAGTGAAGCAGTTGCAGTTCAGGTTATTTTAATGAGAACAATGCAGACAATGAAAACATGAAGCAGTGTCAATGTCAAAAAACAGGCGAGGGTCAGGCGAGGGTCAGCAAACAGAGTAAACTAGGCAAAGCTAAACATGAGAGTCAAAAAACAGGCAAAGAATCAAAAACCAGGATCTTCAACACAGTACAAAAGGCTTGGTAAAGTCAGAAGCGCTAGGATAAACTGAGCATTTACTTCACAAACCTTCAGTGAATGAGAGTCTCTTATGTGTGTGTGATCAGAATTCTGGAGATTGGGAGCGGGTTAGCGGTAGTGGATTCTTATATGCATAGTCTGAGGTGGCCATGTTTGTAGGCCACTGTGTGTTCTGGGAATTGAGGTTTGTGAATTGTGTGGACCTGACAATGATGCAGTACAGTTATCATATTTTATCTCTTAAATTAACCACATTTCAGATGTTAAAGGTAATTATCATCTGTCTGGCAGTTCATATTTTGTTACTAGAATGTGACCTGTTGGAGGTGGGTGGAACCTGTTAAGTTTTATTAATATTGGCTGAATTGTTATTAGAACTTCATATGATTTTGAGTTCATATTTTGAAAGTGAACAAGAGAGATAGAGACAGTAAAAGTGCAGCACAGCTCTAAAGAGGCGATTCCAGTGTGAATTGTGAAACACACAGAAGTTGAAAACAAGGAGGCAGGGCAGGACTTCTAGCAGTAAGGCCACAGAGGGTGGAAGAAAACTGGTGTCCCATCCGGGGTGTATTCACCCCTCACGCCCGGGATTCCTGGGACAGCCTCCAGATTCACTGTGAGCGTAACCAGGATAAAGCAGGAAAAACCTTTCCATTAGTGATGATGGATGGATTTTTTTATTCGTTTGCCATATATAACCACATAAGAAGGTACAGCTGAAGACAGAAGTTTACATACACCTTAGCCAAATAAATGTATCTATCGGATTGAGGTCAGGGCTTTATGATGGCCACTCCAATACCTTGACTTTGTTGTCCTTAAGCCATTTTGTGACAACTTTGGAGGTATGCTTGGGGTCATTGTCCATTTGGAAGACCCATTAACTCCCTGGTTGATGTCTTGAGACTTTGCTTCAATATAAATTTCCTTCCTGATGATGATCTATTTTGTGAAATGCATCAGTCACTTCTGCAGCAAAGCACCCCCACAGCATGACGCTGCGACTCCCATGCTTCACGGTTGGGATGGTGTTCTCACCCTTTTTTCTCCAAACATAACAACGGTCATTATGGTCAAACAGTTCAAATTTTGTTTAATCAGACCTGAGGACATTTCTCCAAAAAGTAAAATATTTGTCCCCATGTGCACGTGCAAACTGTAGTATGGCTTTTTTTATGGTGGTTTTGGAGCAGTTGTTTCTTCATTGCTTAGCAGCTTTTCAGGTTACGTCAAAAGAGGGCTTGTTTTACAGTGGATACAGACACTTGTCTAGCTGTTTTCTCCAGCATCTTCACAAAGTCCTTTGTTGTTATGCGATCGATTTGCACTTTTTGTTCCAAACTACATTCATGTCTAGGAAATAGAATATGTCTCCTTCCTGAGCTGTATGATGGCTGCGTGGTCCCATGGTGTTTATACTTGCGTAATATTGTTTGTACAGATGAACGTGGTACCTACAGGCATTTGGAAATTGCTATGAAGGATAAACCAGACTTTTGGAGGTCCACAGTTTTTTTTATGAGTTATTGGCTTTTTTCCTTTTGATTTTCCCATGATGTCAAGCAAAGAAGCGCTGAGTTTGAAGGTAGGCCTTAAAATACATTCACATATACATCCCCAGTTGACTCCAGTTAGCCAATTAGCCTATCAGCATATTGGCTAATTGCCCAAAGGCTTGACATAATTTTCTGGAATTTTCCGAGCTGTTTAAAGGCGCAGTTAATATAGTGTATGTAAACTTCTGACCCACTGGATATTGTGATATAGTCAAAGTTATATAAAAGTGAAACAGTCTGTCTGTAAACAATTGTTGGAAAAATGACTCATGTCATGCACAAAGTATATGTCCTAAAAGACTTGCAAAAACTATAGATTGCTAATATGAAATCTGTGGAGTGGTTAAAAAATGGGTTTTAATGACATCAACCTAAGTGTATGTAAACTTCTGACTTCAACTTTATAAGAGGTCAATAGTGTCAGTGTATGCATACATTAGGAAACATGCATCCTGTCCTGCTGAGCATGTGCGCCTAGCAGATCATTACATTGATTTGTTACACTTTCTTGCTTTTTGCTAAATAAAGCTAAAATCAGACACAAGTAAATGGTTTACTCACTATAAAGTTGGCATGGTATTGTTTTTCATCAGAGATTGGACAGTTGTTATTTTCAGTTTTAGTAGTCTCTGCTTTGTAGATGCAACATATATTAGCCTACTGGTGTTCAAATTTTTTTTCGCTACCAAAAAGACATGAAATGATTTTAACTTTATAATATGGGATGCAAATAGATATCTTAAAAACTTTTTTTTAGTGTTTTTTAGCTTCTAATTAGTGATAAGTAAGTCTACTTTAGAATATAGAACACATATTGTAGTATTAGTGACTTATTCAACTTGTATAGGCTCTTAAACTGATAAATTGCAGGTCACTTGACACTACCTAGAACTTCCAGGTATAACGTTATCAATTATACACTAATAAGAAGTGAATTTAGATTATTAATGCATCCATTCATTTACACAATTTACATAACTAGGTATTAACAAATTGATAGCAAAACCAATAATGCATTTATTACTCATTTTTACATAACAGATCCCCAATTATTAACCAATAAAAATGTTTATAAATAACATTTGATTCATAGTGAATAAACCATTTGCAAGTCTAATTTGGACTTTCCTGAACAAATAACAAGACCCCAATTAACTTCTCATATGTGTTCCTTAACTAAAGTGTTTCCCATTGATCTACTGATCATTCAGAGATACAGAGTGAAGAAAGAGCTGGAAAAAGAGATGAGCTCCAAAGGAAAGGACCTTTTTCAACCTCAGGACGAATTAGTAGTGTAAAGTATTTACTCAAGAGGTTGGCCCAAACAAAGAGTGTCCAATAGCTGTCACTCTCCAGAGAAACTCTGGGAATGGTCTTTCATGGCAAGAAGATCATTCTAGATTGGGCCAAGGGAGCTTTCTTCATTGGGATCTTTGAGTCTTTCACCCTTAAGGTCGTAAGGATAAAGAAAATAGAGTCTTTCATGCTTTTTCGTGGGTTTGATGAACTGTGCCTAAAAATGCATTGCCTGTCAGAGTTGACAGCTGAATTCTGAATTCCATTTCCTGTTTACACACATTTAAATCAATCATCTAAATAAAGGACTCACACTGACATTGGAAAACCCTTCAGTTTGTCAGTTATTCTCATTCTGAGCTATTTGTATTGCGATTGAAAACCAGTTGTACAGCTGCATTCTGGATCAGATGCAGAGGTTGAATGGTGCTCAGAGGCAGAACTGACTGTTTCAGTAGTCCAGTCTCAAAATGACAAGGAACTGAACAAGCATCTGTGGCCTGTGTGGATAGAAATGGATGAATCTTTCTGATGAATCTTTCGGATGAATCACCTGGGATGAACAGCAGTTTTGCTGGGATTAAGTTTCTGCTGATGAGCTGCATCCATGATGACATGTATGCTGAGATCTGAGCAGAAACATGAGTGTCTGAGGGAGGGAAGGAGAGGATAAGTTGAGTGTCATCTGCATAGCAGTGGTATGAAAACCCATGTGAGGATATGACCTCACCAAGAGATCGAGTATAGAGGGAGAACAGAAGAGGACCAAATACCGAGCCTTGTGGGCACCAGTGGAGAGTCTGTGTGAATCAGAAGTGCATGTCACCTGATATGACTGACCTTCCAGGTAGGAAGGAGAGAGCTGAGCAGCACAGAGCCTTGTGTGTGCATGTGTGTGTTTATGTGTGCACAATACAATAAAAGCGCTGAAAAGCATTAATAAAGAGATGTTTGAGTTGTTTCTCATTCCTAACCCAACCCAGGGAAAGTGTCACACTGGTGCCGAAACCCAGGAGTGAGGAAGATCCACCACCTCATCCTTAGCCGAGAACATTAATCCCTCGCCGGCCTCCACCAGCCTCAACATGACACTCAGCGAGATCGGATGCCTGTTCTCATTCACACAGCAGCTCCGAGACACCTGTCAAAGGTAGCTGCTGGCAGGGAAGTGTGACACCATAGAAGTAGTCGACCTGATGGTGCCGGAGCAGTTTGCCACCCGACTACGGGAGAGGATGGCGGAATGGGTCCAGTGCCACCGTCCGGCGTCGCTATCTCTCTCTCTTTCTTGTATTTCCTCTCCTTCTCCCTGCTTTCCCCCTGTCCTTGCACCATGGAAACAGGGGCCATTTCTCTCGAAACCAGTTCCCGGGACCCAAGCTTTCCCTCCCCCTCCCTCTGCCCTGTGTTTATCTCCTCTTCCCCTCAGGTGGGTGACTCCGGGGCCAGTGTACTGGTGTTTCAGGGAGCCCGGGCATTTCCAGGACCAATGCCAAGCGATAGAGGTGCGAGGATTTGGTCCAGATCCCAGACATACCACAAGTTGCCCCAATTGAGCCAGGATGTACCGCATATAAGTGAGTGTCCAAGGGGTTACATACCATGCATTGGTGGATTCAGGCTGTAACCAAACCTTAATTCACCAATGCCTGGTTCAAGTTGAGTCATTGGGAAATACATGTCTGGTGAAGGTGAGGCTTTGCACACGGGGAGGTTCACAAATATCCGCTGGTGCCAGTCAGCATTAAATTCCTGAGGCACACCTTTGACCAAGTGAGAGTAATCAATGGTCAGATCAAATTCAGCTAATGTTGTGCTATCCCACCCCTATATTTTTTAATTTTTAAGGATAGATTATATCCAGTGATGCAGGACACTAAGACTAAAGAGGAGATGACGCAGTCCTTGGTCTCAAAAAGCCATAGGGAGATTCTGTTCTACGCAGCTCATCATAATCCCATGGCTGGGCATTTAGGCCAAGATAAAACATTCAACAGTCAATGGCCTGTTTGTATTGGCTGGATATTCGTGGCAATGTTCACAGGTAGTATGCCGCATGTAGCGAATGTCAGTTGGTGAATCTGCTGGCGACCCCAAAAGCGTCATTCCGCCCCCTTCCATTAATCGGGGCTTCCTTTGAAAGAATTGTCATGGACCTCTTCAGGCCATTAGAACGGTGCATGAGAGGATTTCGCTTTGTGTTAGTCCTGGTGGATTATGCAATGCGATATCTGGAAGCACTGCCCCTGCTCAACATGACAGCATGCAGCATTCCGGAGGCACTCTTCAGTGTTATCTCCTGAGTCGTGGTCCTGAAAGAGATCCTGATTGATCTGGGCATTTATGTCATGGGCACTTTGCAAACTGTACAAATTATTGGGGATTAAATCGATTTGCACCAGTGTTTACCATCTTCAGATGGATGGGTTGGTCAAATGGTTTCATCCAACACTTAAAAATATGATTCCTAAGTTTGTTCATGATGATGCATAGAATTGGGATTAGTGGCTCAAGCCCTTGTTATTTGCAGTACGAGATGTCCTGTAAGCCTCCATGGGGTTTTCCTCCTTATTGTAAGGGTGCAAGCCTTGTGGCATCTTAGACGTCATTAGAGAAAATTGGGAGGAGGGACCTTCTAGAAGCAAACACGAAATTCAATACGTTCTTGACCTGCAAGCAAAACTCCACACACTCCACACAGTTAACATAGCAGAATTTGCTACGGGCACAAGAAAGTCAATTCCGGCTGTATAACAAGGTACTTGGCTACACAAATTTGCACCGGGACATAAAGTGCTCATTGTACTGCCCGCATCAAGCTCTAAATTACTCACAAAGAGGCAAGGAGCCTTTGAGGTCACACGGCGAGTCGGAGAAGTCAACTATGAGGTCAGGCGAATGGATAGTGGCAATGGACTTGGGTGAGCCATGCCAACAGGCTTTTATTCAGGTAAAAGTTGCACTCTGTGGGGGGCCACCCTTACATTCTCCTGACTTCTTTCTCTGTTTTATTTTACAGACGGCTGCATTGGACAAATGGTTGGGGCCATGTTGTACCAGGTGGTGGAGGGGGAGGAGAGCTCCATGCTGTACATCAGCCGCAAGCTCTCGGTGTGAGAGAATAAGTACTGCACGATTGAGAAAGAGTATCTGGCCATCAAATGGGTGGTCCTCACCCTCTGATATGATGCTTCACCCTTTGTTCAGACCATGCCCCGCTACAGTGGCTCCACCAGGATACCAACATGGATGCCATATTGAAGGATCACTCATTGATATCTGGCACTTCAGCCATTTAAGTTTGAGGTGGTCCACAGGCCAGTGGTGCAGAGGGGCAAGGGGAGGAATCAGCAGTGGGCCGGATGGCTCCATGGCCTGAGTCGGGCAGTGGGGATATGTGGAAGCGGGGGCGTGGTGGAGCACCAGTTTGTCAATGGAGGGCGGAGCCAGAGAAAGGGAGTGGTCACATGCCTGTCCAGAATTTGGCTAATGATTGTTCTGTGTTTCAGTGACTGGCAGCAAGTATATAGTGGGGAGAGACAAAAGCCATGACAGAGAGAGTTGGGCAGCACAGAGCCTTGTGTGTGTTTGTGTTCACAATACAATAAAAGCGCCACAGGTGCATTTGAGGATTTTAGAAAGAAAAGAGAGTGATACCGGTCAGTAGTTGCTGATGTCCGAGGGATCCAGAGCGGGTTTCTTCAGGATGGGACTAAACCTTGCTCTCTTGAATGCAATTGCTACATAACCAGATGTTATGGAGCCATTAATGATAGTAGTGATGATGGGGAGGAGGTCTTGTGAGATGTTCTGGAGCACTGTGGAAGGGATTGGATCCAATGCACAGGTGGTAGAATTGCTGGACAAGATGATATACAGGATCTCTTCTGTTGCTAGATTAGAGAAATGAGCCAGTGAAAGAGAAGGGGAATCCTGAATGTGTAGTGTAAGAATTGGGGTAGGAGTCAAGGTCTGGCAGATTTTTTTCAATCTTTGATCATAAAAGGTGGCAAAGTCATCAGCGGTCAAGGAGGATGGAGGATGAGCTGGCAGGTTAAGTAAGGAAGAAAATATGTTGTGGAGCTTGCGATGATCTTGTGCAGAAGGTTCCAGCTCTTCCTTGTAGAATGCAGTCTTAACAGAAGTCAGATGATAATTTGGACAGGAGAGTGTGGTAAGAGACAAGACTCATGATGAGTTATGATTTTTCCACTTTCTCTCTGCTGTTAATTAATTCTCTCTGATTGCTGTGCAACAAATCCGATAGCCAAGGAACAAGATAGAAATTCTTCCTGGGTTTAGAAGATAAAGAGCAGAGGAGATCCATGGATGAGGATAGTAAGGAGAGGAAAATGTTGGTGGCTAATTCCAATGGTAGCAAGAAAAAGGAGTCAGGGTCTGGAAGGGATGGTAGGGTGAAGGAAGATACAGAGGAAGGGGTGATAGAGTGGAGGTTCTGGCGAGTGGGAGAGACATATTGAAAGCAGATAACCTTATATATCTTAGTTACACCATATAAAGCAATTTGGGGGCATTTATTTATGTAAATGAGGATGGTCATGCATGAATCAATCAACTTGGAATGCATGGGATTTATCACTGGACATGTGTACAGCTGTGTCAAGAGTCATTTATTTGTCATTTGCAGTTTTATTCGTCATTTGCACTGGGTACTCTGGTCTTTGAAATAATAAATAAATGCTGTAATAAAGGGTCACAGTGCTAAATGAAGGACTACTGGCTTTTAAGTAGACTGATGGCTTGAAGAGGAAAACTGTTCTTCAGTCTGGTTGTAAGCAATGGAAGCATCGGCCAGAAGGCAGCGTCACAAACAAGTAATGAGCAGGGTGAGCGCAGTCCATAATGATACTATGGCCTTGCGCAAATGTGTTTGGTAAATGTCCTGCAAGGCCATTGATTTGCTTATTATCAGGAATTTTTAACAAGCTATCCCTCTTATTTGTTTGTTTTTCTTTTGAAAGCAGCATCCACAATAGCTCAGAGCTCAATGCAAATTGAAACTGGAGGGATAGTGAATGGTCTTACACAGGTCAGCTGCCATTTCTCAGGTCTAGTAACACGTTAAATTCACAAACACAAGCACTGCAGAGCTCGGTATGCTGAACTTTACTTAACTAGCTTAACTAGGTAAAGTTAATTTAAGCACCAGCATTTATGAAGGTGTTTATTTGTTCTTGATTTTCAACTTCAAGACACCACCAGAGCACTAATTTAATTAGCACTCTGAGGGGAAGACAGGCAACTTTAAAAAAAATAATAAAATAAACCACTAGTTTTAAATTTTTTATTTTATCATTTGTTTTAATATCTAGAACTTATAACAATGTATAAACTTCATATTAAGAGCATTAGAGCATAAAAACACTGGTTGTCATGTTATCAAGAAACGGCTAACTCCTCTGTACTGAAGATGTCGGAAAACTTAAAGTTGCAGCTTTACCTCTGATGGTTACAAAGTGCTGACACTGGAGACTCCTTCGATAAATGTAACAAATGTAAATAAAAACCTTCTTACACATGTGAAACTTCATTCATGTGTCATTTACAGAATCCTGAACTCAACAGTGCAACAGTGGTATAAATTAGCTTAGCTGATTATATGTATATTATACATAGTAAAAAAAAAATTAAAAAAATAGAGCTGACACAATAAAAGAAATCTTAGCACCAATTTCATCATTAAATCATTAGAATTAGTTAAGGCTTACACAAACACGCTAGCTAACTAGTTAACATAAGTTGCACGCCAGAGCAGCCAATTACTTAGCCTGACTCCTAACCAACTAGCCTGACATTATAACAAAATGAGTTTCACACAAATGATGAGGTAAAAACAGTTACTGTACAGTGGCATTGTGTTACATGCCTAGTTTATAGTTTAAGAATATGATGCAGAGTACCTCATTTGAGTCACAGCTAACGGCTTCATCCTATGAAGTTTTTCACCCATGCCTGCATCATCAGCTGCTTAATTACCTGAAATCATAACCATACTGCTTTTTTTAGAGGCAAGAAAGCATGAACTATGCAATAAGCTGAAGTCAGGCTCAAAGAAACAATGTGCAATAATCTACGAAGGGACATCAAGAAGGGAGCAGAAAAGAGTTATCCGACATCTACACTGAGCTCTACATAGTAGAAGGTCACACTGGAGGAGTGAGTCATGAGCCATGAGGTTTGGCAGATTGAAGCAATGGCAAGAACCATCACTGCAGATACTCCAGTCATGCTCAACAACATTTTCAAAGAGTATTTAAACTCACAAGCACAGAGAACAGTGCTCACCCTCAGGATTTTCAGAGTGGGAAAGACATTGTCTTTGCAAAAGTTTGCTCTTGATTGGCCTGAGGGAGCAAACAACGAGGAGCTGGAATTTTGTGTTCTTGATGCCATTTAGAGATTTGAACCCGATTATGGAATAACCCTACAGCCTGTTCAAGTTACTCTGTTATTTTTATCATATAGACTTGAAGATCGAAGATGGCCCTTGATGGTTGTAATGTCTTGTGACCTTAACAGCTTAGTGAGTGATAACAGGAATATGAGGTGAACTTTACTCATAATCTTCATTACTGCTGCTGTATCTCTCTGTGTGTTGGAGTGAACCACAGCATTATTCTGATACAGTAATACAGAAGCCACAGGATAAAGTATAAAAACAAGTGTATGTGTGTCTTAGAAAAAGAGAAAGAAAGACAAAGAGATGTCAGGGTTCTGACTCAAGACTTCATTATTTCTCTCCTAGTTCTGACAGAGGAAAGTTGTAGAGTTCTGTCTGCAGTTCTCAGCTCAAATTTCTCCAGTCTGAGAGAACTGAACTTGAGTCACAATAACCTGCAGGATTCAGGATTGAAGCTGCTCTCTGCTGGACTGGAGAATCCACACTGTAAACTGGAGATACTGAAGAAAGATCATCACACACACACACACACACACAAGGCATAAATTAGGTGTCACTGAGGTGCTTTCGGCATGTCAAGAGGTGTAAAAACTGTGTCCAATAAGTGACATATACACATGATTTGGGATCAAATAGTCATGTGTTATTACAGTGTCAAAATTAAAATCTCTTCAGGTTTGAAGGGATAGACTGATATACACTGATCATCTATAACATTAAAACCACCTTCCTAATATTGTATCCCCCTTGTCCCCCTTGTCACCAAAACAGCTTGGACTAGACAAGACCTCTGAAGGTGTGCTGTGGTATCTGGCACCGAGATGTTAGCAGCAGATACTTTAAGTTGAGAGGTGGGGCCTCTATGTATCAGACCTGTTTGTCCAGCACATCCCACAGTTGTCAGAGTGACAAGGAGGAGGGAGTGGCCAGGCTGTGAGGATGCACGCCTGGTGCTGAGTGGTCTAATCAGTGGGAGAAAGAGAGATAAGGAGCAGGTGGAGACACCAGAGGGGGAGAGAGACACATGCATGTTTATGTTTATGTTTGCCCTGCGTTTGTGTTTTATGTTCTGTTTGAGTTCTGTTTCTGATTAAACTTTATGTTTGTGTTCCTGCCTCCTCTTTGCCTACATTGAAGTTTGTTACATTGGTGCCGAAACTGGGAGGGAGGAGGGATGCGCTGTGAGAGAGCCCTCACTGCTGCAAGAGGATCGTGGTGCTGAGGAAGAGTGAGGTGGTGCTGGAGCGGCTGCCAGATGACGGAGGAAGGTGCAGCTGCCTTCTGCCTAAAAAGGGGATGGAGGACCCGCTACCATCTGCCGGGGAGGCAGAGGTGCAGCTGCTAGTAATAATAATAATAATAATAATAATAATACATAACACTTGTATAGCGCTTTTCAGGATACTCAAAGACGCTTTACATGAAGAGACAAACGAGGGAAACAAAAGAATTAAGACAGTTAATGAAAGGTGGTTTTAAAGAGATTCGTTTTCAGGGCTTTTTTAAACATGGGGAGTGTGGATGAGCCTCTGATGTGTTTGGGCAGGGAGTTCCAAAGGGTGGGGGCAGCAGCGGAGAAGGCCCTGTCCCCCCAGGTCTTGTGTTTAGTCCTGGTGGGGGGAGACAGAAGGTTGGCGTCGGCCGACCTGAGGGCACGGGTGGGGGTGTGGTGGTGGAGGAGCTCAGAGAGGTAGGTGGGGGCCAAGTTATGGAGGGACTTGTACACAATGGTGAGGAGCTTGAATTGGATACGCTGAGGAATGGGGAGCCAGTGGAGATCTTTGAGGACAGGGGTGATGTGTTCACAGAAGGAGGTGCGGGTGAGGAGGCGGGCAGCAGAGTTCTGAATATACTGGAGTCTATTGAGGAGTCTGGAGGGTAAACCATAGAGCAGACTATTGCAGTAGTCGAGACGGGAGGTAACAAATGCGTAGATGAGGGTTTCAGCAGACTGAGGAGAAAGGGAAGGGTGGAGGCGAGCAATGTTCCGAAGATGATAGAAGGCGGTTTTGGTGACGTGTTTGATGTGGTATTCATAGGAGAGAGGCTGGTCAAAAAAAATGCCGAGGTTACGGCGGTGGGAGGAAGAAGGGACTGAAAAGCCGTCAAAGGTGAGGGTGAGGTTATTGTAGGTATTGGTGAGTGTTTTGGGGCCGATGATGATTATTTCATTGTCGCAGTTTAGTTGAAGGAAGTTTGACTGAAGCCAGGACTTTATTTCGGAGATGCAGTTTGTGAGGGTGGAATGTGTGGCTGGGGTTATGGATTTAGTGGACAGGTAAAGTTGGATGTCATCTGCAAAACAGTGGAATTGAAGGCCGTGGTGGCGGATTATGTGACCGAGGGGGAGGATGTACAGTATGAAGAGAAGGGGGCCGAGAACTGAACCTTGGGGAACTCCTTGAGTAAGTGGGGCAGAGGGGGACTTGCAGTGGTTAATATGGATAAACTGGTTTCTGTCAGTGAGGTAGGAGGTGAACCAGGAGAGGGTGGTGTCAGTGATGTTGAAAGTGGTCTGGAGATGGGAGAGGAGGATGGAATGATTGATAGTGTCAAAAGCGGCAGTGAGGTCCAGAAGGATGAGGATGTTGAGGTTGCCAGAGTCTGAGGAGAGCAGGAGGTCATTGGTAACTCGGAGGAGGGCTGTCTCAGTGCTGTGGTGGGAGCGGAAACCGGATTGGAAACATTCAAATAGGTTATTGGTGGTGAGGTGGGATTTCAGTTGGGAGGCGACGGTACGTTTCGATGAGTTTGGAGAGAAATGGGAGGTTAGAAATGGGTCTGTAGTTGTTGGGAATGTTAGGGTCAAGTCCAGATTTTTTAAGGATAGGAGTAATGGCAGCAAGTTTGAGTGCAGATGGGACGGAGCCAGTGGATAGAGAAGAGTTTATGAGAGAGGTGATGAGTGGGGACAGAGCGGACAGACAAGCTTTGATGAGGGTGGATGGAATGGGATCAAGGGAACAGGTGGAGGTTTTCATGCCTTCCAAGAGATCAGGCAGGTCAGAGGTGGAGATCAAGGAGAAATGGGACAGGGCGGAGCAAGTGGAGGGAGGGTAAGGAGAGGTAGGAGCAAGGGGCGGAGATACTGAGAGGTGGTTGTAGATGTTGATGATTTTGTTTTGAAAAAATAACAGGAAGGAGGTGCACTTTTCTGGTGTGAATGATTGTGAGCCATTGTCCAGGGTATTGAGGAGTTTGTAAATGGTGGTGAAAAGTGTTTTGGGATTTCCAGAGCCAGACTGAATGAGGTGAGAAAAGTAGGTGCTCCGGGCTTGAGACAAGGCTTCCTTATATTGTTGCAGATGGTCTTTGTAGAGTTGAGTGTGGACAATGAGACCGGTCTTTTTACTAAGTCTTTCTAGTTGACGTCCTTTAGTTTTCATGAGACTTAGTTGGGGAGTGAACCAGGGAGCGGACTGATTGAATGAGACAGTTTTGGTTTTCAGGGGGGCGAGTTGATCCAGGCAGGAGGAGAGGGTGTTATTGTAGAGAATGGTAAGTTCTGCTGTAGACTGGGCATCAGTGAGAGTGGCTGTAGATAAATGTTCAACCAGGAGGGAAGTAAGTGTGGAGGGTAAGTTGGGACTGAGCTTGCGGAAATGTAGCAGACGTGGCTGTTTTTGACGAGGGATGGGGATGTCAGTAGTGAAGGTGATAGCCAGGTGGTCTGATATGGTGAGATCAGTGCTGGAGAGGTTTGATATGGAGAGGACAGAAGTGCAAACAAGATCCAAAATATGTCCACGGTTATGGGTGGTGAAGTTAACATGTTGACTGATATTGAAGCAGTTTAATAATTCCATAAAGTCAGTAGTAGCAGTGGAGGTGGTAGAATCCAAGAGGAAGTTGAAATCTCCTAGTAACAGAATGGAGGGGGAGGTGGAGAGAAGTTGGGTGAGGAATGTGGAGAAATCAGATATGAATGAAGAATTAAATTTTGGGGGGCGGTAGATGACAGCAATGGTGAAGGGGGTAGAAGCAGTAACTTTGATGGCCAGGTGTTCAAAAGATGGAGCAGAGGGAATTGAAATGGGGCCGATGGTAAAGTCCTGCTTAAATACCACTGCAATGCCGCCACCACGGCCTTCAGTGCGGGGTTTGGTAGAGTAACTGTCTCCATCAGGTGTAGCCAAATTGAGTACAAGGTGGTCATGTTGTTGCTGCCAAGTTTCAGTAAGACAAAGAAAGTCCAAGTTATTGTCTATGATATGTTCTTTCAAAATGTCACTTTTATTGTTGAGGGAACGGGTGTTTAACAGAGAGAATTGAATACGTTTAATAATAGGAACTAACAAAGGAGCTTTGGGAAGGGGGCGGAGACAGGACACGTGTGGTTTGTTTTGATGACGTACCGGTAGTGCTTTGTGCTCAGCTGACCAAATAGACTGAATAAGTCACCTTAAAAGGGGAGGAGTCGTAGCCATCCACCAGGACGTCCCGTGCCATCACCCGGCGTCATGGGGGAATCGCTTCCCAGCTGGCTGAGGACAAAATGACAGCGTGTCTGGAGACAGGGAAACCAGTTTTTCTTTCTTTCTCTCTTCTCTTCCCCTCTGGCTTTCTTTCCCACTTGCTCCTTCTCTCTCCCCTCTTCCTTCCCTTGTCTCTCCTTTCACTCTCAGGATGCATGGCCCCCGGCCTGCGGTTGTGTTTTAAGTTCTGTCTGAGTTCTGTTTCTGATTAAACTTTGTGTTCAGTCAGTTCCCGCCTCCACCTTGCCTATCTTTGAAGTTTGTTATAGTCATGTTCCTCAAACCATTCCTGAACAATTTTTGCAGTGTGGCAGGATGCATTACCCTGCTGAGGGAATACCATTGCCTTTAAGTGGTGTACATGGTCTGCAACAATGTTTAGGTAGGTGGTACATGTCCAAGTAACATCCACAGGAGTGCCAAGACCCAAGGTTTCCCAGCCCAGAGCATCAAACTGCCTCTGCCGGCTTGCCTTCTTCCCATAGTCCATTCTGGTGCCCTCTTTTCCGCGGGTAAGCGATGCACACGCACATGGCCATCCACATGATGCAAAAGAAAATATGATTCATTAGACAAGGCCACTTTGTTCCATTGCTCCATGCTTGTCCCGTGCTAATGCTCACGTGTGTAGGGAAAATTTAGCTCATTTAGGTTAAGCTGATGTATTCTCCACCAAAATATGTAGGACATGAGCAGATCAGCTCAAAAGGGGAAATTTGTAAACTTAATATTTTAATAGCTGATCAACTATTCGTCCAGCGATAAGTTGAAACAAGTGTATTTATTAATTTTGCATGGGATATTACCTCCGTGGCCACCGGCAATAATATCTTAAATATAGTGAAACACTATATTGAGAGCACAGTAACAAGGTCGGCAGTTTAAGGCAATAAATTTGAGACACAAGACACTGGCCTTTAAACATCAGACGAGACTTTATTATACTAAGCTACTATACACATATACTAAACTACTACACATATATACTACACTACTACACACATATCCTAAACTACTACACACAACCAACACACACACAGACATACACATTCATACATGTAGGGATATGGAATGAGAAGAACCAGTGAGAATAATCAGAGAGTTGAGTTCTTAGACATAAACGTGACAAATCATGAGATCCTGACCTGAGTGAACCATCAACATAAATCAGCATTAATCGGTGAAAAGAGTTTTAGGTTTACTGCACCAGCTTAATGAAGTTGGGAGGTATCAATACTTGCTTTGCCTAGGTGGTGAATGGAAGGAGTTGGTGTGGGTCAGCAGGTTCTAGTCGGACCGGAGTTGGAGGGTGTTAGAGAAGTTGTTGATCGTCGCCGGAGAGGGAGGCTGGAGTCTGGAAGGCTGGGCGAAGGGTCGAGTCAAGCGAGGTTCGGTGATGCAAGTCTTGGAATCTTCTGGGGCAGGTTCTCTTCCTGTTCCAGCTCTGTTCTGCTCCCAGCTCCGTTCCAGTTTCAGCTCCAGCTCCAGCTCCCACTCCGGCTCTGTTCTTTGTTCTTTGTTGTTGCGTTCCCCTGTTTCTGTGTTTCTCTGTCCGTTGTACTTGCTTGGGCATGCGGTTTTTATGTTAGTTTAGATGAGCCGGCCTCTTGAGGTCTTCAACCAACCGCAGGCCGGTTTGGAGATGATTGGAGAGTGGCTTGGCTGGCCCTCCAGCTAATTTGCAAGCGACCCCTCCCGGGTTGCCTCCTTTTTAATGCCCATGTAATGTGGTCTTATTTACCTTTAATGTTTATAATAAATGTATGATATGAGGTACTGAGAATTGCAAATCATCAACAGCTTCAGCACATGAAGACAAGCATGCAGATACCACACATGACATACATTAGCCATGGCCATTAGCTACTGGGTATAATGGCATGTTTACAGAAAGAAACAGACTTAATATTATACAATTCCATTAATAGTGGGGTTGTAATATAATGCTGGTTAGAGTACGTGATTTGGAGGTAACACTGGACTTCCCACCATGTGAGAAGTCGCCGTGGCTGAAGTGTAAGTTAACTCTTGCCCTCTGGTTTAATACAGGTTGTGGGAATGCATGTTCCCCATACAGATTTAACACAAACTCAACGATTATATGGAAATAAAATAAGGCAGATACAGAGAAAGAAAAGAACATTCTTAAAAGTGGAGGAGTCTTTTTACTGGTTCAGTTGGGAACAAAGGTCACTTGAAGCTGAGTAGGGTGTAGTGTGATAAATCTCAACCAGTTCCCTAATCCAAACAAAAGGCATCTGTTAAGGGTGGTCAATTCGAGGTTGGTTCCACGGAGGAGTAATTTACACCCTTTTTTCGGGGTTTCCTGCATTCCGATGACCGTTATCATCCCTTAATGTTTTACGACCTGCCGTTGAGCCTAGATAGGCTGGAGCCATCTTAGGTCCGTTGGGTGTGAAGGGATGTCTTTGTCCTGTGTGTGGTTGGAGAGACAGTCAGTTTCTTCAGTTTGATAGTCTCGATTCCTACACGTGCCTTTTGTGCTTTTAGTGGTGGACAGGGGTCAGCATGGGCACTCTGACCAGTCTGAGGCTAAGCAGCCACATACGCAGCAAGCTCTCCAGTCACTCTGCACTCCATTGAACTCCACACACTTCACTTTGCATTGTTACTTCACATAATTGCATATTTTAGACACCCATTTTTTGCACACAAATATTTCTTATTATTTTTTTATTTTATTCATTTCTGATTTTTTTAAATTTAGCTATTTGAATGCACAGTAGGCCAGGAAAAGCAAAAGCAAAAGAGGAGTAGGCCAGATTTTCTTTATAAACACAGAGTGTATACTTTGCAATAAATGGTTGGTGTGAGAGTCCTTATATACTGTGTGGCTGTGATTGGGTGATTCAGTTCAGATGTGTGACCAATAGTCTTGTGGCAGTTGAATGTGACAGTCTCTGTAGTTGCTGTGTGTTGTAGTCCGTGGACGCCATGTTTGTAGGCTGGGTTGTGCTCTGGGTATTGTAGTTGGATGCCGTTTCCAGCATAGACATGTAGTTACTCATCCAGAATGGCCTTACCACCTCCACGGTTGCCGCTGCGATTTTCATTTCTACTGCAAACCGCTAATTGGTGCTATAATCACAGAATTTCCACAGGCGGGAGCTAAAAAATGTCAGAAAGTGCCCACTGTAAGCTCCCAGCAAGCACTGAATGCTCCACTGAAGTTAATATACTGTACATTATGGTTCTCATTTTGTTATTTTTGAGGGAAAGAAATTCCTAACGTTACAGGGATTTATTTTGTATGTTTTATTTTTATTAACATGAACTATAGGTTTATTGGCAGGCTTATAAGAACTCACACAAAACATTCACTTATGGTTATTTGTAGGTTTTATTTTTATAACTACAAAAGTTCCTACAGCAGCTAAAGTTCAGGGGCAGAATGCAGTATGTGAGTGGAGTGGAGCGATAGCAATTTGCCTAAAGCTCAAACCCAAGACGTTCGAGAGGGAGTGTAGTGGGCTACAAGTCTCCAACATATTGCAGTGTTGCTTGTAGGCAGGGGACCCGAGTTTTATACTGGTATAATCTTCACTAGCCTCTATTTTAAAAATCTAAATATATGTAATGTACACTGATCAGCCATGACATTAAAACCACTGATGGGTGAAGTGGGTTTAAGGATCTGAGCAACTTTGACAAGAGCCAAATTGCGATGGCTTGGCTGGTCAGATCCCACAGCAGAGCTGCTATAGCTACAAATTAGAGAAAAAGTTAATGCTGGCTTTGACAGAAAGGTGTCAGAACACACAGTGCATCACAGCTTGCTGTGTATGGTGCTGCATAGCCACAGAGCCAGTCAGAGTGCCAGTGCTGACCCATGTCCATTGCCAAAAGCACCTACAATGGGCACATGAGCATCAGAACCGGACCATGGAGCAATGGAAGAAAGTGGGCTGATCTGATGAATCATGTTTTCTTTTACATCATGTTGATGGCCAGGTGTGTGTGTCGCTTACCTGGGGATGAGATGGCACCAGGATGCACTATGGGAAGAAGGCAAGCCAGTGGAGGCAGTTTGATGCTCTGGGCAATGTTCTGCTGGGAAACCTCGGGTCCTTTCATTCATGTGGATGTTACTTTGACACGTACCACCTACCTAAACATTGTTGCAGACCAAGTACACCCCTTCATGGCAATGGTATTCCCTAATAGCAGTGGCCTCTTTCAGCAGGATAGTGCACCCTGCGACACTGCAAAAATTGTTCATGAATGTTATGAGGAACAGAACAAAGAGTTCAAGGTGTTGACTTGGCCTCCAGCTTCCCCAGATCTCAAACTGATCGAGCATCTGTGGGATGTGCTGGACAAACATGTCTGATCCATGGAGGCCCCACCCTGCAACATACAGGACTTAAAGGATCTGCTGCTAATGTCTTGGTGCCAGATACCACAGCACACTTTCAGAGGTCCTGTGGAGTCCATGCCTCAACAGGTCAGAGCTGTTTTGGTGGCACAAGGGGGACTTACGCAATATTAGGTAGGTGGTTTTAATATTATGGTTGATCTGTGTACATTTCTATTAATGAAATGAAACAAAATTGTTGTATTTGATTGAGAACTGTATCTCCAAGTTCACCAGTGATGTGTAAAAGCAAAAGGTTCAACAAGAATTCACACTCTGACGGATTGTTTATTGTTGCCAGAGATTTCAACCATGCAAATCTCAAGTCAGTGCTCCCTAAATTCCATCAGCATGTGGAATTTGCAAAGAGAGGGAAGAACACACTAGATCTTGTTTACACAAACATCCCCGGCGCGTACCGGGCAGAGGCAAAGAGCATACATGCACAGAGAATCCATGACCACTTCAAGGCCAGCAGAGACATGCGGCGCATGTGGCGGGGCATCCAGACCATCACCAACTACAGGACAACCTCACCTGCCTGTGACAGTGATGCCTCCCTCCCAGCTTCTACGCTCAGTTTGAGGTACAGAATGGCGTGACGGCGAGGAAGACCACCCCTCCTCCCAATGACCAGGTGCTGTGCCTAACCACAGCCGATGTGAGGAAGACTCTACACAGTCAACCCATGGAAGGCTGCTGGACCAGACAACATTCCCGGCGGGTGCTCAGAGAATGTGCAGACCAGCTGGCAGATGTTTTCATGGACATCTTCAACACCTCCCTGAGCAGCACCGTCGTTCTGATGTGCTTCAAGGCCACCACCATCGTCCCCGTGCCAAAGAAGTCTTCAGTGTCCTGCCTCAATGATTACCGTCCTGTTGCACTTACACCCATCATCATGAAATGCTTCGAGAGGCTCATCATGAGGCACATCAAGACCCTGCTGCCCCTCAATGGACCCCCTGCAATTCGCTTACCGCCCCAACCTCTCAACAGATGACGCCATCACCACCACTCTCTATCTGGCCCTCACCCACCTGGACAATAAAGACACTTATGTTCGAATGCTGTTCATAGACTTCAGTTCAGCATTCGACACAATCATTCCTCAGCACCTGATTGGAAAGCTGAACCTGCTGGGCCTGAACACCTCCCTCTGCAACTGGATCCTGGACTTCCTGACCGGGAGACCTCAGTCAGTCCGGATCAGGACCAGCATCTCCAACACCACCAACACCACCTGCAGCAGATAGTGAGGACAGCTGAGAAGATCATCGGGGTCTCTCTTCTCTCTATCACAGACATTTACACCTCAAGCTGCCTCCGCAAAGCCACCAGCATTGTGGATCACACCACACACCCCTCTCACACACCCCTCTCACACACCCCTCACACACACATCCCTCTCACACACTCTTCACCCTGCCGTCTGGTAAACGGTACCGAAGCATTCGGGCCCTCACGACCAGACTGTGCAACAGTTTCTTCTCCCATGCCATCAGACTCCTCAACACTCAGAAACTGGACTGAAGGAACACACACACACACACACACACACACACACACAACTGAGCATCCTCCATCTTTTCTGCAATTTTTTTTTGCAAGTTTTCGCACATTACATTATGCTGCTACAAATATTTATTACTGTACATAGGCTGCTGCTCTTATGTTTACACTATTTCAGCTACTTATATTGTACTCTTGTACTCTTTGCACTATTCTCACTAGATTCACTTTAAATAGAACTGTGTACTGGTCGAAGCTGCACTGGGACTCACTGTGCCTATTGTCTATCCCAGTAGTCATTGCACTGTCTTGTGCTGTCTGCACGTTTGCACTTGTGCACTTTATGTATAAATTTATGTAGTGCCTTGTAGTTCTGTGTTGTTCTGTGTTTGTCTCATGTAGCACTTTGGTCCTGGAGAAACGTTGCTTCGTTTCACGCTGTACCCACTGGCTGCATATGGTTCAAATGACAATAAACTCCACTTGACTTGAAAGAGAGCATTCATATCTTGTATTGCTAAACCTATTCCTGTTCCAAGCTCTTACTCATGGCAATCAGGGTTTTTTTTGTGAAATACTGACACAATCAATTTATTAATAATAATAATTATTGTTATTGTACAAAATGCAATCCGCTATTAGCTAGTGTATACAATAACTTTCAGTTCTCAAATTAGTATGTAATTTTATAGTCATGCCACCATGAGAAGACTGAAGGAGACAAAAAAGATTTTGACCCTAGAGAAAGCACATGCACATTTTTTATTGGCCAAGTACACTTGCGCATACTTGTATACATATAAGGATTTAAACTTAGTTATCAATCTCTCAATGTGCCTGTACAACCATTAGAACAAGATAAGGACAGACACAAAACATTTTACTAATCCAAATTACATGAAATAATACATAACATTAAAAGACCATAACTGTTACAAATGTCTATTCTGTCTTCACAGTTTTTAGAAATCGTCACTGCATATAACAAAAGAAAATGTTTGCAATAAAAATTTACAGTGGCTTAAATAAATGCAGGTAAATTATGGAATGTGACAAAGTTCTGTCTTAGGTTTCTTGTTTTCTTCATACATCACCCACTGTGAGATATAATTCATCAGCACACCATTAAATTCCACTGTTCAGGCTCCAAAGTGACACAACAGGAAAGTGTTTGCTCTATAATCCAGAGATTACAGCCATGCATGGTGGGAGAGCAAGAGAGGAAAAACCATGCTCTCTCCCCTTTTGACCACATTTTCACTAGTCAATTGTGGGCATCTTTGAGCTCATGTATACAGAATGGGGCAGATAGCGCTTTCCTCCAAGTGTGTTATGCTGCTCTGTCACAGTAGGAGCAGCAGTTCAAAAAGTTTTACATGTTTAGGAAAAAGCATGTGATAACCTTTGCCCTCCCTAGTTGGTAGCCATTGTATGATAAGGGAAAAGCTAGATGGTGCGTGGGAATTTTTCTAAGAGAAATATCGGAGAAAAAAAATCCCACTGTTCTGGTCATCCAGATATATAAAATATATCTGCGAGATTTGATGAATTAAACCAGGTTAGCAAACTGAATTAAGAATATCAATTATCATTATCATCATAAATAATTATCATCACCTTTAACATTATTTGGAAAGATATGACATTTAATGCTATTTAATCTTTTTTTCTGTTTCTATCTAAAATTGAAAGTACTTTTTTTTTTTTCTGGTGCCATTTGGTGGCAAACTCTGATGCTCCATGAGCCCAGAAGATAGTGGTGTCAGTTAATATTGGAGCACAAATCATTTCAGATTCATTTTGTCGATTTATTGGGGAGAAATTGACTGCTGTTTTGGCATATTTTTGGACAATAACTCATACTAGCATACTCCGATGCTAACTTGCAGAGCTCCTAAATATAAAGGTTGGCAGGTCTGCTAATATAATTAGGGTAAATTTCATGGCAGTGTAATATTGTACCAAGACTGCATTTTAAATCATTATATCAGCAGTGAGCAGTGATGCTGTAAGCAGGCTTCTTTCCTGTATGAATGCTCTTATGTCTTCGGAGACTACTCTGGTCAGTAAAACGCTTTCCACACTGTGAGCAGTGATATGGTTTCTCTCCCGTGTGGATGCGCTGGTGTTTTTGAAGATCACCCTTTCGAATAAAACTCTTTTCACACTGTGAGCAGCGATACGGCTTCTCTCCTGTGTGAATGTTCTGGTGTCGTTGAAGATTACTCTGCTGAGTAAAACTCTTTCCACACTGTGAGCAGTGATACGGCTTCTCTCCTGTGTGAATGCTCTGGTGTCGTTGAAGATTACTCTGGTCAGTAAAACTCTTTCCACACTGTGAGCAGTGATACGGCTTCTCACCTGTGTGAATGCGCTGGTGTTGTTGAAGGTTTCTCTGGTCAGTAAAATTCTTTCCACACTGTGAGCAGTGATACGGCTTCTCTCCTGTGTGAATGCGCTGGTGTCGTAGGAGATGACCCTTTTGATTAAAACTCTTTCCACACTGTGAGCAGTGATACGGCTTCTCTCCTGTGTGGATGCGCTGGTGTAGTTGAAGATTACCCTGATGAGTAAAACTCTTTCCACACTGTGAGCAGTGGTACGGCTTCTCTCCTGTGTGAGTGCGCTGGTGTAGTTGAAGATTACCCTGATGAGTAAAACTCTTTCCACACTGTGAGCAGTGATACGGCTTCTCTCCTGTGTGAATGCGCTGGTGTAGTTGAAGAGTACCCTGATGAGTAAAACTCTTTCCACAATGACAGCAGTGATATGGCTTGACACCTGTGTGAATGCTTTGGTGTAGTTGAAGATTACCCTGATGTGCAAAACTCTTTCCACACTGTGAGCAGTGATACGGCTTCTTCTCTTTGTGAATGCTCTGGTGTCGTAGGAGACTACCCTTTCGATTAAAACTCTTTTCACACTGTGAGCAGTGATGTGGCTTCTCTCCTGTGTGGATGCGCTGGTGTCGTTGAAGATTACCCTGATGAGTAAAACTCGTACCACACTGTGAGCAGAGATACGGCTTCTCTCCTGTGTGGATGCGCTGGTGTCGTTGAAGATTACCCTGATGAGTAAAACTCTTTCCACACTGTAAGCAGCGATAGGGCTTCTGTCCTGTGTGAATGCGCTGGTGTCGTTGTAGAGCACTCTCATTAATAAAATTCTTTCCACAGTCTGCACAGTGGTGAAGTTCCATTGTATCACATCTGAGAGTATCAGATATTTGCTTACAACTGGAGCCTTTTGTGGGCATCTGAATTTCATATTTAATCTCTCCTGATTTCTTCAGTCTCACATACTCCTTGTAGTGACATTGTTTGATGTGTATGTCAAGGTAAATTTGAGATGTATAGCAAAGTGGACACCAGGAGCAGGAGATCTGCAATGGAGCATCAGTTACTTCTGGAAAGTTAAAGAAAAAATATATGTAAATATAAACAAACAAACAAACAAAAAACAAATACAACAATATCATAAAAATGTTTGTGAACTATCCCAACATAAACTAATGATAAAATTTTTGAGGTTAAGTAAAAACATTATTATGAGCAAAATGACAAACACCACAAAACACTACTCACGTACATAACTCAGGTTCTGTAAATTCTTGATGACTAGAGATAGTGCTATAAATACACTCCAATAAATCAAGACCTTGAAATGGTCATGTGATATAGCATAGCCAGTAATACTTCTCTTAAAAAGGCCACCATCTAGTAAGCTTCTTCCAGTTTCTAAGCACCCTAGCTCTCTAGCTAAAGTAACAAGACCTATGTAGTCAGCTGGTAAACAGTGAGAAATCAAGTTTCAACAGATAGGCCACTTTGACATTGGTGGATTAGGAAGTCAGACAGTCAATGAATTGAAAAAAAAAATGGGAAGACATTCTTCAGGCAGCCAAGAGAGACTCTAGCCTGTTCAAAAACTCTCTCCTGGGGACCCCCTCCTAAAATCTCACCCTATAGCACCATCATGGATGTGTTTGGAGAGGACTCCAGCTTTCCATGGGCTAAGAGGCTGTGACAATAGTGCCAGCTATATAGGCCTAATGGAAGATAAGCAAGTTGAAGCTGAAGAGGAGTCAAGTTTTTTTTCCACATCAAATGCAAGTTCATCAGTCACCAGTCATGACGTAACATGGCCTCTTAAAAATATAGGCTAATAAATAGTAGGCTTATAGTAATAAATCTGTTCCCACTGGGTGTGTGGAGTAGCCTATATACATTTATGAAGCTAGTTTTATTTTAATGAAGCTGCATCTCTTGCGGAGAATCCCAACCCGCCTTCAGCTTCATATTTTCTACCTTCACCGGTCCCAAATTGGGAGAGGCACTCTCTTGGCTATGCAAATGTAGGGCAGCACAGCTGCTGCCCACATGATGGTACATGTCCTCTCTGGCTCCATCCTGATTTCACTGTGTATGCAGTGGAATATAAAAAAAAAGTCATTAGTATGTCTATAGGCAGTAGCTATGCATCATCCCATAACATTACCTGCTGACAACCAATACCAGTTTAAGTGTAGGCTAAAATAAACAAGGGGTGGACATGTTTCATATTTAACCTAAACATAAGCCACACACACCTGTGCTTGAGCACTCCTATGCAGTGCTCAATGATCGACCTCGTCTGTGAGTGCACATAGTTATATTGCCTTTCCTGCTCTGTCCAGGGTACCATGACACGTGTCATCAGCCACTTCTTTAAAGGGTAGCCACTGTCACCATGCATTAGACCCGATAGCCATCCCTCCTCACACACTCTTGCCAGTGCGCTCTCCCTCAAGACGCATGAGTCATGGGCAGACCCATACCACCGTGCCACCACATCCTACCTAACTTGTCTGTGTCTTTTTTTTTCCTATCTTTTTTCTCTTTTTTTTGTTTTAGGTAACACTCATCATGTTTCACATACACCTTTTTCCTGTTTTGATGGCCTTTCTGCTGTTCTCATCACTTTTTGTGGTTGGGAGCTGGGCTCAGCAAAGCGGCATTGTGTTTAGGTACACACGCGACCAGCTGTTAGCACTCTCCAAAACAACGCTTCTTCCCGGAGACAGGCATAAGATCCCAGCAGAGCTCAAGAGGAGACACCGGGGATGCAGAGCCGGTGCAAAGCTGAGAGCGAGAAAGAGAAGATTTAAACCCGCGGTTCCGTCTGTTATCACGGGGAATGTGAGGTCCTTGGGAAATAAGATGGACGAACTGCACTACCCCCACTCGGTAATTCAGATCACAATCTCGTCTCTTTAACACCTCAGTATGTTCCTGCAGTTCAAAGGCAGCCTGTATCCACAAGGACGGTAGGGGGTGGACACAGGAAGCCAGTGAGACCCTGCAAGACTTCTTCGAGACCACAGACTGGAATCTGCTATGTGAACCACATGGGGATGACATTAATAGTATTACTGACTGTATCACAGACTATATTAACTTTTGCCATGATACCATTATCCCTAATCGAACTGTACGCTGCTATCTGAACAATAAACCTTGGATCACCAGTGACCTGAAAGATCTGTTGAACAAGAAGAAGAGGGCCTTCAGGTCTGGTGACAAGGAAGAACTAAAAAGGATACAGCGGCAACTGAAAATGAGACTGAGTCCTTGCACCCTTGCAGACACCAAATACACATCTATAGCAACACCACACCCTGCTGACCACAACCCCCCCACTGCCTTCCTCAACTGGACCGACCACATCCTCTCACTTGACTGTGATGACAAACCAGTTGAGAAGACAGCTGGAGAGACTTGATCAAGGCAAGGCTGCAGGCCCTGATGGTATTAATCCCTGGGTTCTTAAGTCGTGTGCTACTCAGCTGTCTGGTATCCTGAAGCACATCTACAATCTAAGTCTGATGCAGGAAAGAGTACCAGTGCTATGGAAAACATATTGTCTAGTAAAAATACATAAGAAAGCCACCCCATCTGGCCTCAATGACTTCAGACCGGTTTCCTGGCGTCACATGTCATGAAAGTGTTGGAGAGACTAGTTTTAGCCCATCTGGTGCCACAGATGAAACCTGGACTGGACCCACTCCAGTTTGCTTACCAGCCTCATGTGGGTGTGGATGATGCCGTCATCTATCTGCTGCAGTGTACTCACTCTTACCTGGATGGAAGTGTTGGTACGCCGAGGATCATATTTTTTGATATTTCCAGTGCCTTCAACACCATCCAACCATTCATGCTGAGTGAGAAGCTGCTCACAATGGGTGTCAGCACATCCACCATCTCCTGGATTGCTGACTACCTGTCAGATAGGCCCCAGTTTGTGGCCTCTCTGTCTGGCACGGTGGTCAGTAACAGAGGAGCACCTCAGGGGACTGTCCTATCTCCATTTTTGTTCACTTTGTACACCTCAGACTTCCAGTACAACTCTGAATCATTCCACCTGCAGAAGTTTTCTGATGACTCTGCAGTGGTGGGGTGTATTAGGGATGGACAGGAGTCAGAGTACAGGGGACTACTGGATAACTTTGTGGACTGGTGCACTAAGAATGATCTACTCCTAAATGTGACAAAGACCAAGGAGATGGTGGTGGACTTTAGGAGGACTAAAACTTTGATTCAGCCCATAACCATCATGGGTGAGGAAGTTGAAATTGTTAATAACTACAAGTATTTGAGTGTACACTTAAATGACAGACTAGACTGGAGGACCAACACTGATGCTCTTGGACAACATTTCCGGGACACTACGTACCATCTGACTGGTAAGTCATACCTCAGATCACAATTATAATAGCTACTGTTCAACTCACCAGACTGACACAAGTGCACACATAGCTCGTCTTATAGAAACTGTGTCTGTTCCCTGAAGAGCGAGACCAAAGAATAAATTCACTAAAAGATTTCGAAACTAATCACCATTAAACCTGAAAAAGGCCAAATAAGTAAACAAAAACAATTTCTAAAGTTTGGGCTTCTCAACATTAGATCCCTTACACGGAAAGCAATTTGTTAATGAAATGATCTCAGATTATAGTCTTGATGCACTCTGCCTTACTGAAACCTGGCTTAGATCAAATGAATACATTGGTCTGAATGAGTCTACTCTGTCAGGATATTAGTATAAGCATGAGCCCCATCAGACTGGTCGTGGAGGTGGTGTTGCAACTATCTATAACAATTTTCTTACCGTTACTCAGAAATCAGGACCCAGGTTTAACTTATTCAAAGTGCTTGTCCTCAATGTTGCACTCACCAACATACATAAAAAAATCACCGGATTAGACCCCCAGGGCCGTACGTTGATTTTCTTAAAAAGTTTGCGCATTTACTCTCAGACCTGCTGATTAATTACGACAAAGTGTTGATTGTAGGAGACTTTAACATTCATGTTGACGATGCTAATAATGACTTAGGACTGGCATTTATGGACTTATTAAATTCATTTGGGATTAAACAAAACATTACCCTAACCCAGACCAACTCATCGTTTTAATCATACACTAGATTTAATTATATCACATGGAACAGATGTCACTGACATAGATATTCTACCTCAAAGCAATGATATCACAGACCATCACCTCTTAGTGTACACTCTACCTATAGAACATATTAGCCATGTTCCTCCACGTTATCGACTCGGTAGAAATATTATTCCAACCACTAAAGACAGATTCACATGTAATCTGATGGATCTGTCTCAATTTCTCACTAGACCCCTAAATGCAGATGATCTAGATGAAATGACTAACAGCATAGGCACTATTTTCACCAGCACACTAGAAACTGTTGCCCCCATCTGATTAAAAAAAGGTCAGAGATAAAACACCTGCACCATGGTACAATAGTCATACTCACGCTCTCAAGAGAGCAACCCGTAACCTGGAGCGAAAGTGGAGAAAAACTAAATTAGAAGTTTTTAGAATTGTGTATAAAGACATTATGTCTAGCTATAGACAGGCTCTAAAAGCTGCTAGAGCCGAGCATTTGAGCAAACTGATAGCAATAAACCACTGTTGTTTCTGTTTGCATGCTTTTTGTTTCTTATGTTCTGTAAAGCTGCTTTAAGACAATGTTCATTGTTAAAAGCGCTATACAAATAAAATTGAATTGAATTGAATTGATGCTGTGTACAAGAAGGGAATGAGCAGACTCTACTTTCTGAGGAAGCTCAGATCTTTCAATGTATGCAACAAGATGCTGGAGAGCTTCTACCAGTCTGTGGTGGCGAGTGCCATTTACCGTACTGTGGTTTGCTGGGGGGGCAGCATCAGTGCCAGGGATACCAGCAGGATTAACAAGCTTATTCGCAAGGCTGGATCTATCATTGGACACAAACTGGAGACGTTTGAGTCAGTGAGGAACAGGAGGTCACTGAACAAACTGCTCTCCATCATGGCCTATCCGTCTCACCCACTCTACAACACACTACAGAGTCAGCGGAGCTCATTCTCCAAAAGACTCATTCAAATTCGTTGTCACAGAGAACGTTACAGGACTTCATTCTTACCATTCGCAATAACATTGTACAACAGCTCACCTGTGTGTGACAGATGATAACACTTTCACATTACACTACTACAAGAAAGCTATCATTTAGAAAGCTGTCATTATATTCTACATTCTCAAGGTTCTTAATTTTCATTATTCACTGCCAGTTTTCACAAGTGTACTTATGTAAATACTGATGTAAATCTGGTTAAATCTACAACTGTGTTCCATATCTGCACTACTACATTTAATTTAACTTATTGTATTTTATATTTTGTATGTGTACGTGTTGTATCTTGCTACTGACCATGCTGCTGTAACACAAGAATTCCCTCATGGGATCAGTAAAGTCTATCTATCTATCTATCTATCTATCTATCCATCCATCCATCCATCCATCCATCCATCCATCCATCCATGAATCCATCTATCCATCCATCCATCCATCCAATTTCATGTCTGCATCACACACCTGAAAACCTGAACATTAAAAATCAAAAATTCCTGAGTGGGTAGATGAACACATTGGTGAGCCCGATCTTGAAGGGCCAGAGAAACTCGTCGTATCTCCCGTCATGCTGTACTTCTGCTTACATGCACCATATCAGCGACTGTATTTTGGAAAGATCCACTGGCATAAAATCAAAGAGAAATTAGCACCTGCGTTCCTATTTGTTACATGTTGCAACTGTAGTGATAACTGGTTAATTAATTCCAACAATTCATGCCCCACTGCAATGATATCTTTCAATAAGTTCTCTATCTCCATGTATAAATCTAGAGGATTGGTGCGGTCCGTCATTACTCTTTTGCACCTGAGAGCCTGCTGATTGTGCAGCTTGTATATTAGATGCACCATTGTATCAACGTGTTTAATCACCTGGGAAGCTAGTCAAGACTTTTCACTTTACACCTACCTTTGACTAAGCATAAGATTTAGTATCAAACATAGCACTATGCCTAGATAATGCAAGAGGTGTTAATTCTATGTAGGACCTAAGGCGCATTTTACACCATACATAGCAATTTCTAAGCAAAATGTGTAATGGTTGGCAGATCTGGTAATGTAACTGGCAATAAACGCCACTGGATATTGTGGCAATGTAATATTGTGTAAGGATGAGAATATCATTATATCACACAAGTCTAGTCAAACATTCTCCACCTTTACCAGTATTATGTTCAAATATTGTATTTATTATATAGTCCTCATTGTCTTGTATTTTGTTGTCCATTTTGCATTGGCACTTCTTGTTATTGGGTGTGTTTCACTCTTACTGTCACTTCTGTAATGTGGTATCAAGGCCTTGCTATTTTTTTCTACTGTATATTTGTATATGGCTAAAATGACAACAAAGCTCTAATCCCTCTGCAAAGATAATCATTTAATTAATTTAAAAATATTAAATTGTATTTTCATTGGGCATGTTTTTCATCATTCTTAAATGATCATTCTTCATTGCCAGAAAGATCTACAGGCCTCCAGTTCAAGAGCTGAATAAAGTATTTTCTGCAAATTGCTATTTGTTGTTATAATTAGTGAATGAACAATGACTTCTTTTTCCTTTTTTCCGTGCTTAATTGTTTAAATAAAAATTTAAATACATACGAATACAAGTACAGACATGAACGTTTTGAGCACTGAACAGATACAGGCACGGTGTAAGACCCTTAGTGTAACTAACATAACAGCAAAGAGGTTGTCCTCTGTATTAGCAGTGTATTTGTATTACTTTATTCATTAGCTCTTTCACCATATCAGTGTAAGGTTTCAGGCACTTTTTAAGACATAATTTTCCAGGACTTTTCCAAGACACAGCTAGCGTGATTGGCAGGCATTGCACCCTTAGGCATGAGATGATTGACAATAGTATCATGAATCGTCAATAGATTCCACAGAACACAATGACTACCAAGTCGGATGATTTAAATGGCTGTCAGAAAACAAGGTGTCTGCAGCTTTAAGATGGACCACAATAAAGTGTTGTATTTTTTTTTTTGCACATTTTGTATCCTATACAAACCTGAACCTGCTGTGTGACTTCGGAGCAGAGCAACAAAACATTTTTCTCTGATGCTTCGTAGTTTTCCTTATCTGTGTTGCCTAACAGCTAAAGCCATGAATGGCTACACTTTCAAAACATGAAAGAAAACTTAAAATTAAGAAAATGACACATTCATCAGCATGACTTCACTATATATGCAATGTAATTTATATATATAATTTTATTAAAATTTTATAATTTTAGTTGCAGCTAATAACTTGTTACATTTACTCACAGTCCCAACAACTGACCTTGTTAATGGGTAAATTAACCAAAAAAAAAAAAAAAAAACTGACTAAATGCAAAACGCTAGCAATTACAGCTATTGCAGCAATTGCTGTACACACAGTTTTTTACTGGCTCATGTTATCCAGTTCTACTAGCTATAGTTTGCTCTAAACTAAAGGTACCAAGTGGAAAAAAAGGGCCTTTCAGATGATAGATGAAAGTCTTGCTTGTTCTTGAGAAACAATAGTAATATTTCAACATTAATTTCTCAAATTTTATGCATTTTTACTATACTGCAAACCGAGTTGCCATTTCAAGCTGCATTGCTGACAAGGAAGCTATGACAGCCATGATAGAAAGGCAAGCTCAGGGCAGGTTGCACTTTAGGAGAACTGGCAAAAATTGCTCCGTTTTGACATGGACTACGGGTGATTTTCGTTCACCATCCGAAGGGCACCCAAAATTCCACCACAGGGTTTTCCAGGACATTGTTCTTTTTCTTCCATTTTCCGTGACTGGAATCTTTTCCAGGTTTTCCAGGATGTGTGGGAACCCTGGGTTTTGACCTTTTTAATAGTTGTAGGAAAAGCATCCAGTGTGTTTTGCATCGTCTCTTGCGTTCCAGTTCAGTGGTTCTGTGTTCCTGTTGAGGAAAACCTTGAAGTCCACAACTTCCTTGATCTCAACTCAGTTCAAGAAGACAATAACTTGACATTATTGAGGTGTTAAATAATAGAAATTAGTTTTAGGTCCAAATAAATATTGTAAAACCACAATGTTTGCACTTTACCATTTGCAGAGCACTTTTTTTTCCACAGGAAGTCAAATGTAGGGCCTAGATCTTTGGCATACTCCTCTTCATACCACACCAAGAGCTCCTGTCCTGGATTAATGGGTCGACAGCAACGGAACAGAATCCCACCTTGATACTGAAATGCCACAAGATTCTGTTCTTTATCATTACGAGCACAATTGACATACCTAAGAGATTGAGATAAAGTGGCAGAAAGGGGAACAAAGAAAAAACTCAGATATCAGAGATAAAGACTGAGAGAAAGCATGGAAATCATTCTTCCAACAAATAAGGAACTATAAAATCATAGACTAAATAAAACCCAACAATCACTGTATTCCTCACCTCATCCAGTTAGCATGCATCACTCTCTTGGCATCTATGTATTCTTCACACTGCCTACTCATGTATATCTGCAAAAATTACATTTAAATTTTATCTAGGAACAAGAATGCTGCACATACAAATATTGTTCTACAAAACATTACATAGGCAAAATTAATCTTCTGCTCAAGCAAAACTAATGTGAAAAAAAAGGAATAAAAATTAAGAAAATCTTTTAAAATATTTCATCTTACACACACATATACATATATATATATATATATATATACATACATACACATATATGTGTGTGTGTGTGTGTGTGTGTGTGTGTGTGAGAGAGACAAAGCATATACTATGTTGCATGTGAATGGGACTGGCCATTTAAGTTAATTTAAGGTAACTTACTTTATTCACATCTCAGATCCTTTCCCAATTAACTGAACTGGCTTTTTTAACCAGACAGTGTTTTCTATAGCCTAAGCGAGTAGCCTAAATGCTCCAAGAGTAATTGGTCGATTTGTTTCTTTTTTGTTACAGCAGATTATGGTCTATGAACTGCTGGGTGTCCAGGTGGTGCGCCAAAAAGTCCCACTCAGGAAGATGCTGCTCTCATTTCTTGCAGCATAGCACATAGTCTCAGAACAGGCCTAGTTAATCAGAGCGAAGGAGAAGACAAACAGGCTAAACTGATCGTCTGCTAGCTGTCTTGAGAATTTTAGTCAGGTTCCACCATATTGAGGAAGAAAAAACACTCAGTCTTTTTTAATAACCTGATTAAAATAAAAATTAGATCATACTGAATGCACAGCCAGCACCTTTGGTCTGAATGTAGAACTGTTAAATATAATATCTACTGCATCTAAAGAGCTTATTGTAAATGAAACTCTTACTGATCAGTAAGTTTAATGTACTGTGCTATCATGTTATTTATAATGATAATGATACGCATCACACAAAATCCTGAACATAAATTCAACGCATTTGAAGTTCTTTATATTAGTATACAGATATTTGTATTATGTAGTCACAAAAAATATGTTTACTCCGTCCACTAATTATTTTTTACAGACCCTCAGGGACATAGTCTGAATTTCTTCATGAATTTACAGATTTCATCTCGAACCTAGTTGTTTCTGTATACAAAGCATTAATTGTTGGAGACTTTAATATTCATTTTGATAATCCACAAGACCCTCTGAGAACAGCATTTATGTTGATTCTAGATTCAGTAGGGGTTAATCTGAACATAATAGAACCCATTCATTACAGTGGACATATTAAATATAATGGAATAAACATAGAAAACAGTCACACTACCTAGGTCTGAAGCTATCTCAGATCATTGCCTCACTTAAACCGTCACAGTCATAATACAGTTCCATCCAAAAGTATTGGAATAGCAAAGCCAATTATTTTCTTTTGGCTATACACTGAAGTTTATTTGGGTCTGAGATCAAAGGATGAATGAGATGACATATCAGAACCTACATGTGTTACCTTAGAACATGCCAGCTTTTGTAGGAACCCACCCATTTTTCAAGTGATCAAAAAATTGGAGCATGTGACTTTCACATGTGTTTCTTGTTGCCCAGGTGTGCCATGTTAGATTGATTGTTTAAACAATTAATAGCTCTGAATGTCTCTCTTGGTTTGGGCCCTGAGATTCACCTGTGAAGACTGCATTTGTTGTTAAAAAAAAAAAAAAAAGAAAAGAAAAAAATTATAAACCAACATGAAGACCAGAGAGCTGCCTATGGGAGAAAAGCAAGCCACTTTGAAGCTCAAAGAAGGACAATTGATCAGAGGCATTGCTCAAACATTGGGCATAGCCAATACAACAATTTGGATGGATGCAAATCTGCCGTGGATGACTGCAGAGGTGCGCGCGCTACTGAGGACCCGGGACTCTGCTTTCAGAGCAGGCGACAAGGTGGCCCTAAGAACAGCGAGGGCCAGACTGTCCCGGGCCATCAGAGAAGCAAAGCGCGCACACGCTCAGAGAATCCACAACCACTTCAAGACCAGCAGAGACACACGGCGCATGTGGCAGGGCATCCAGAACATCACCAACTACAGGACACCACCATCTGCCTGTGACGGTGAGGCCTCCCTCCCAGATGCGCTGAACGACTTCTACGCTCGGTTCGAGGCACAGAACGGCGTGACGGCGAGGAAGACCACCCCTCCTCCCAATGACCAGGTGCTGTGTCTAACCACGGCCGACGTGAGGAAGACTCTACACAGAGTCAACCCACGGAAGGCTGCTGGACCAGACAACATTCCTGGCAGGGTGTTCAGGGGATGTGCAGATCAGTTGGCAGATGTTTTCACGGACATCTTCAACACCTCCCTGTGCAGCACCGTTGTCCCGACGTGCTTCAAGGCCACCACCATCGTCCCCGTGCCAAAGAAGTCTTCAGTGTCCTGCCTCAATGACTACCGTCCCGTTGCACTTACACCCATCATCATGAAGTGCTTTGAGAGGCTCGTCATGAGGCACATCAAGACCCTGCTGCCTCCCTCAATGGACCCCCTGCAATTCGCTTACCGCCCCAACCTCTCAACAGATGACGCCATCACCACCGCCCTCAATCTGGCCCTCACCCGCCTGGACAATAAAGACACTTATGTTCGAATGCTGTTCATTGACTTCAGTTCAGCATTCAATACAATCATTCCTCAGCACCTGATTGGAAAGCTGAACCTGCTGGGCCTGAACACCTCCCTCTGCAACTGGATCCTGGACTTCCTGACCGGGAGACCTCAGTCAGTCCGGATCGGGAACAGCATCTCCAACACCACCACACTGAGCACTGGAGCCCCACAGGGCTGTGTGCTCAGTCCACTGCTGTTCACTCTGCTGACTTACGACTGTGTAGCAATGCACAGCTCGAATCGCATCATCAAGTTCGCCGATGACACGACCGTGGTGGGTCTCATCAGCAAGAACGACGAGTCAGCATACAGAGAGGAGGTGCAGCGGCTAACGGACTGGTGCAGAGCCAACAACCTGTCCCTAAAAGTGGACAAAACTAAAGAGATGGTTGTTGAATTCAGAAAAGCACAGAGTGACCACTCTCCGCTGAACATCGGTGGCTCCTCCGTGGAGATCATCAAGAGCACCAAGTTTCTTGGTGTTCACCTGGCGGAGAACCTCACCTGGTCGCTCAACACCAGTTCCATAACGAAGAAAGCCCAGCAGTGCCTGTACTTTCTGTGAAGGCTGAGGAAAGCCCATCTCCCACCCTCCATCCTCACCATGTTCTACAGAGGGACTATCGAGAGCATCCTGTGCAGCTGCATCACTGCCTGGTTTGGGAATTGCACTGTCTCAGATCGCAAGACCCTGCAGCAGATAGTGAGGACAGCTGAGAAGATCATCGGGGTCTCTCTTCCCTCCATCTCGGACATTTACACCTCCCGCTGCATCCGCAAAGCCACCAGCATTGTGGATGACCCCACACACCCTTCTCACACTCTCTTCACCCTCCTGCCGTCTGGTAAACGGTACCGAAGCATTCGGGCCTCACAACCAGACTGTGCAATAGTTTCTTCCCTCATGCCATCAGACTCCTCAACACCTAGAACTAGACTGAAGGAAGGAAAACACACACATACATACAACTGAACATCTTCCATGTACCTGTTTTAGACATGTTTTGCATGTTTTATGCTGCTGCTGCTACTATTATGTTTACACATAATACAATACCATTATGTTTACATTACTTCAGCTATTTATATCAAACTCTGTATTATTTGCACTATTGTCACTTGGTCACTTTCAAACAGAACTGCGTACTGGTTGGCGTTGTAGTTATTGTACTGTCTTGTTCTGTCTTGTTCTGTCTTGTGCCTCCGCACGTTTGCACTTGTGCACTTTATGTTTAATTTATGTAGTCCCCGTAGTTCTGTGTCGTCTTATGTAGCACCTTGGTCCTGGAGAAATGTTGTTTCGTTTCACTATGTACTTGTACATGGCTGAAATGACAATAAACTCCACTTGACTTGGAATGTCCTGAAAAAGAAAGAAACCACTGGTGTACTAATAACCAGACATCGAACAGGTCAGCCAAGGAAAACTACAGCAGCTAATGAGAGAAACATTGTGAGAGCTGTAAAGAAAAACCCAAAAACAACAGCCAGTGACATCACCAACAACCTCCACAGGGCAGGGGTGAAGGTATCACAATCCACCGCTCAAAGAAGACTTTGAGAACAGAAATATAGAGGCCACACCACAAGATGCAAATCTCTCATCAGTAGTAAGAATCAGAAGGTCTGATTAGAATTCCCAAAAAATATATAGAGATGAGTCACAAAAGCTGTGGAATCAAGATGAACCTCTACCAAAGCAATGGAAAGAAAGAAAGAAAGGATCTGCTCATGATACAAAACATATAAGCTCATGGGTCAAGCATGTTGGAGATAGTGTCATGGCTTGGGCTTGCATGGCTGCTTCTGGAACAGGCTCACTAATCTTTATTGATGATGGAATGATGGAATGACGGTAGTTGTCAACTGTTCAGTGACTTGAGTGTAAATTGTTCTTAGCAATTGCAGTCTTCAGACTATCCAAGTAAGAACATCCAGAGTCATCTTTAGGGTGTAAATGTGGTACCATCCACAGTAATTCTGTGGTGTTCTTTAGGCTGTCCATGTGGCAACTTCACAACGTCATACAATCCAGTCTCTGTATAAGCATGGTGAGAGTTGTGTCTACATACTTGGGATTAAATCTAAATGATTTAAGTGGGTGAAGGACTCCATTAGTGTGTCTTGTCTCCACTTCTGTAGTCTTCAGGGACAGGATCTCAATCTAAGGTTGGAGATAAGTCCAATATGGGGTCGTTAAGGTCACATTCCTTTTCAGTTCCTGTCATCCATTTGCAGATGACATTCTCTTGGCACCTTCTGAAGGGGACCACCAATATTTGTGTGGCTGGGATAAAAATCAGCACACCCAGCACTTTCACACAAACAACACACTCCACCCACTGCTGAGAGAAAGCGCTATCATGCTAACACACAAGGGGTCAGGAGTACCATGTTAGTAACCAGCTCCTTCCCAAAAAAGCTCCTGCTGTAGACAGCTATTAAAACACTGGAGATGCCAAAGTTCAAGTTCAAGTGGAATTTATTGTCATTTCAGCCATATACAAGTACATAGTGAAACAAAACACAAAACGTTTCTCCAGGACCAAGGTGCTACATAAGACGACACAGAACAACACAGAACTACAAGTGACTACATAATTTATACATAAAGTGAACAAGTGGAAACATGTGCAGACAGCACAAGACAGTACAATGACTACTGGGAAAGACAATGGGCACAGTGAGTCCCAGTGCAGCACCGACCAGTACACAGTTCTGTTTAAAAGTGAATCTAGTGAGAATAGTGCAAAGAGTACAAGAGTATAATACAAGTAGCTGAAATAGTGTAAACATAAGTGTAAACATAAGAGTAGCAGCCTATGTACAGTATAATAAATATTGTAGCAGCATAAACATGTGCAAAAACTTGCAAAAAGATTTCAGAGAAGATGGAGGATGCTCAGTTGTGTGTGTATATGTACGTGTGTGTGTTCCTTCAGTCCAGTTTCTGAGTACTGAGGAGTCTGATGGTTTGGGGGAAGAAAGTGTTGCACAGTCTGGTCGTGAGCCCCGAATGCTTCGGTACCGTTTACCAGACGGCAGGAGGGTAAAGAGTGTGTGAGAGGGGTGTATGGGGTCATCCACAATGCTGGTGGCTTTGCGGATGCAACGGGAGGTGTAAATGTCCGTGATGAAGGGAGGAGAGACCCCGATGATCTTCTCAGCTGTCCAGGCCCAGCAGGTTCAGCTTTCCAATCAGGTGCTGAGGAACGATTGTGTTGAATGCTGAACTGAAGTCTATGAACAGCATTCGAACATGTGTGTCTTTATTGTCCAGGTGGGTGAGGGCCAGATGGAGGGTGATGGTGATGGTGTCATCTGTTGAGCGGTTGGGGCGGTAAGCGAATTGCAGGGGGTCCAGTGAGGGGGGCAGCAGGGTCTTGATGTGCCTCATGACGAGCCTCTCGAAGCAGTTCATGATGATGGGTGTAAGTGCAATGTGTGTGCTCTTTGACTCTCTGATGGCCCGGGACAGTTTGGTCCTCACTGTTCTTAGGGCCGCCTTATCGCCTGCTCTGAAGGCAGAGTCTCAGGTCTTCAGTAGCGCACGCACCTCTGCAGAACCACGGCTTCTGGTTGGTGCGTGTGGTGATGGTCTTGGATACGGTGATGTCATCAATGCACTTGCTGATATAGCTAGTCACTGATGTTGCGTATTCCTCCAAGTTGGTGAAGTCACCGTCAGTTGCTGCTTCCCTGAACATGTGCCAGTCAGAGTGTTCAAAACAGTCTTGAAGAGCAGAGATGGATCCTGCTGGCCAGGTTTTCACCTGCTTCAGAACCGGTTTGGAGCGTCTGAGGAGCGGTCTGTATGCTGGGATTTGCATAACAGAGATGGGGGCGGGGCTCCGCATGGTACGCGCCTGGGATGTTTGTGTAAACAAGGTCCAGCACGTTCTTCCCTCTTGTTGCAAAGTCCACATGCTCATGGAATTTAGGGAGCACTGACTTGAGATTTGAATGGTTGAAATCTCTGGCATCAATAAACAGTCCATCAGGGTTTGAATTCTGCAGTTCACTAATAGCCCCATACAGTTCACAGAGCACGTCTTTAGCATTAGCGCTGGGGGAATGTACACACCGATTATGAGGACAGTGGTGAATTCCCGTGGTAAATAAAATGGTCTGCATCTAACAGTCACAAACTCCACCAGCAATGAGCAGTAACTAGAAACTAGCACTGAGTTCTTGCACCATTCCGTGTTGATGTAAACACACAAGCCACCGCCACGAGCCTTACCGCACAGAGCTGTGTTTCTGTCGGCAATGAGGCTAGCCTGTCTAGCTGAATGACAGCGTCCGGAACTCTGTCGCTGAGCCACATCTCCATGAAAACAAAGATGCAGCAGTCTCTAAACTCACGCCACGTAGTTTGCTGGAGTCAGATGTAATCCAATTTATTGTCCAGGGAGCAGACATTGGAGAGCAGGATGGACGAGATGTCCCATCCCCCGGCCACCGGCATCAGGCACGTAGCTTCTCCAGCAGATCATCATGAAGAGTAGCTGTAGTGTTATTTCTGAAGTTTAGAAGTGTCTGGATTTTCATTTTTGGATCTTGGAGTTGAACTTCTCAGCCTGTTGCCACCGAGACCCTCTCCAGGCAGAAGCAGAAGCAACATGAAACATCATGATTCACACACAAGGCTTTTAACTTCTGCATGATACTCGATACGTTCATCCAGTGGTGGCAGCATTCCGCTGCATTCAGTAAACGTGAACTAGTGAGAGAAAATAGTAGACTACAGGCAACACTATCCCCAACTTCTTCAGTAGTGTACTGCATCCTAACAAAAACTGGGGGACTTATCTTTCAATATTTATAATAAATTTATAATAAATTTATAATAACTCACCACCCAAGAGTAGTCACTGTTCATGGCTTCCTCTCTGTCCACCAGCTCTCCCTGGTATGGTCCATAGTGTGCACCAACTGGAACAGTCTCTCCTTTATTAAACACTCCTAGACCTGCATCAGGAATATCAGACATCTGAATCTCTAGTCCAGGAGGAAGAGTTTGTCTGGCTCGTTCAGGGACCCCCATGGGAACAGGAGTATCAGGGATGAAGAGTGCCGGACCGTGGACCTCACACTTGTTAAAGAAGGAGGACTGGCAAAGTTCACAGTCTGTAAAGAGAAAACAAAATAACACAAATCAAGGTTTCCCAAAATATTTTCTAATAAACTGTAATAAATACAATTTTAAAAGGCAAGGAGAGTTTCTGTTTTAAACTCTTAAAGTATTTTTTTAGTGTGTAACCACACATGCCAAATAATTTTTACATTTACGGCATTTGACACCATTACCCAGAGCGACTTGGGCATCTTAGGTAAACGTGGCACACAGAAAGGCAGAGATGTGCTTACTTTCCACAAGCTAACTACGTGTTTTCCATCTCTTTAGTGCTGTGCTTCAGGCAAATGTTGATTGGTTGGCTGAGAGGCATGTCTGTGTACTCAGAAACGGTTTGTTTTCTCAAAACGGGTTTAATCAAATTTAGATTAATATTGTTTAAATAAGAGTAATAATGTTCAAAGTATATCTGAAGCGCAAACAAAAAAAATTATAAACAATAAAGTGTAAACAATAAAATTTTCCCTCATTGCATCCAGAACTTTCTGTCTTCTATAGACGAGCTCATGCTCCAAAACTGAATTATGTCTGTGTTATCTTCTATTTATTATTCCTACAGTAAAAAAAAGGAGACTCGCATTGTTTTCGGCTCTTCACACTGTGCAAGCAGATGTGGACCCTCTCCATGTCACCTGATGACTGTCACTCCAGGTAGGAAGCAAATCAATGCCATGATGTGTCACAAATTCCAACACTCACAAGGCTGGATAAAAGGGTCATATAGTTCTCTGTGTCAAAGGCTGTCAGGTTTTTGCGGGGTGTGCCGCTTGCAAGCCAGACTGGTTATGACTGGAGATCGTTCTGGGTGAAATAGAGAACCAGATGATTGTAGACAGTGTTTTCAAGGAAAAGAGAAAAAGAAAAGAGAGAAGTGATACTGGTCTGTAGTTGCTGTTGTCTGAAGAAATTCAGAGTGGATTTCTTCAGGATGGGAATAACCCTTGCTGACTTGAATGCAGTCAGTACTTGACCAGATTTTATGGAATCATTAATAACAGAAGATATGAAGACTAGGAAGTCTTGTGAGATGGACCAGTGTGGAAGACACAGAATCCAGCGGTGGTGGGATTGCAGGACAAGACAATCTGCAGGATCTCTTCTGATGACTGAGAAGAAAAATGTGTCAGAGAAAGAGAAGGGGAATTTTGAAGATGTAGTGTAAGAGCCAGGGCACATACGAAAGACTGGCAAATGATTCCAATCTTTTCATCAAGAAGGTGGCAACGTCATCAGCAGCCAGGGAAGACTATAAAGGAGGAGACAATGGGTTAAGAAAAGAAGAAAAGATGCTGTGCTGCTTGCTAGGATCTTGTGCAGAGGCCTCCTATAGATCTATAGAGGATCTACAAATGGATGTCTTAAAGATGGGCATAGCTGCAATTACATCAACTGAAAACCTGGACAGTTGATCACTGTGCAACACATCCAACAACCAAGAAGCAGTGCGAGAAGACTTCCTAGGCTTAGAAGATAGCGGGACAAGGAGGTCCACGGATGAGGAAAGTGTTTTTGGCTAGTTCCAGTGGTAGAGTTTTTTGGTGAGTGAGGGAGAGGTTGATGTCATGCAGAACAGGGAGGGTGATGGTGAAGGTCACCAAGTGATGATCTGACATGTGGAGCAGTAAATATATACATTATACACATACACACACTAATATATATATATATATATGTATATATATATATATATATATAGTCAGGTCTGGAAGTATTTAGACAATGATTTTTGTGATTTTGCCTTTATACACCACTACAATGGATTTGAAATAAAACAATCAAGATGTGATAGAAGTGTAGACTTTCAGCTTTATTTTAAGAAGTTCCACAAAAATATGGCATTTACCATTTGGGAATTACAGCCATTTTAAGCAAAGTACTTCCATTTTCAGAGGCTCAAAGGCACTTGGACAATTGACTGACAAGAAGTTAACTGACCAGGTGCGGTCCATTCCCTCGTTACTTAAAGACAAATGAAGCAGATAAAAGGTCTGGAGTTGATATCAGGTATTGAGTTGGCATTTGGCAGCTGTTCGACTGGAGCTACCAATATGAAGTCCAAGGAGATCTCAATGCAAGTGAAGGAGGTCATCATTAGGCTGAAAAAACAACTCATAAATCTATGAGAGAGACAGCAAAAACCTTACGTGTGGCCAAATCAACAGTTGGATACATTCTTGAAAAGAAAAAAAGCACTAGTGAGCTCAACAACATCACAAGGCCTGGAAGACCACGGAAGACACCTAAAGTGGATGATCACAGAATCCTTTCCTTGGTGAAGAAAAACCCCTTCACAACATCAACAGAAGTCAAGAATTCTCTGGAGAAGGTAGGTGTATCATTGTCAAAATCTACAATCAAGAGATGTCTTCATGAATGTAAATACAGAGGGTTTTCAGCAAGGTGCAAACCACTGGTAACATTCAAGAACAGAAAAGCCAGATTAGACTTTGCCAGAAAACATCTAAAAAAGCCTCCCATGTTCTGGAATAAGATTCTTTGGACTGATGAAACCAAGATTAACTTGTACCAGAATGATGAGAAGAGAAAAGTATGGCGAAAGAAAGGAACAGCTCGTGATCCAAAGTATACCACATCATGTGTCAAACATGGTGGAGGGAGTGTTATGGCATGGGCATGTATGGCTGCCAATGGAACCAGCTCACTGGTGTTTATTGATGATGAAACTGCTGATAGAAGTAGCAAGATGAATTCTGAGGTGTATAGGGCTATACTCTCTGCTCGCATTCAGCCAAATGCTACAAAACTGACAGGACGCTGGATAATGACCCTAAAACATACTGCGAAAGCAACTCAAGACTTTTTGAAGGCAAAGAAATGGAATATTCTTCAATGGCCAAGTCAGCTGCCTGATCTCAACCCAATAGAGCATGCTTTTCACTTACTGAAGACAAGACTGAAGGCAGAAAGACACACAAACAAGCAGCAACTGAAGGTGGCTGCAGTGAAGGCCTGACAAAGCATCTCCAGGGAGGAAACTCAGAATCTGAGTTTTGAGAACATGGGTTCCAGACTTCAGGCAGTCACTGACTGCAAAGGATTTTCATCCAAGTATTAAAATTATGGTTATATTTACAGTTATGTCACTTTGTTCAAATACCTTTGAGCCTCTGAAAATGAAGGTACTTTGTTGAAAATGGCTGTAATTCCTAAATGGTAAATGTCATATTTTTGTGGAACCTCTTTAAATAAAGCTGAAAGTCTACACTTCGATCACATCTTGATTGTTTTATTTCAAATCCATTGTGGTGGTGTATAAAGGCAAAATCACAAAAACTCTGTCATTGTCCAAATACTTCCAGACCTGACTGTACATACATATATATATATACATATATATATATACACAATCAGCAAAAACAGCTTCGGCCCGTCGAGGCACAGACTCCACAAGACCTCTGAAGGTGTGCTGTGGTAACCAAGACGTTAGCTGCAGATCCTTTAAGTCCTGTAAGTTGCGAGGTGCAGCCTCCATGGATCAGATTGTCCAGCACATCCCACAGATGCTCCATCGGATTGAGATCTGTTGAATTTGGAGGCCAAGTCAACACCTTGAACTCTCTGTCCTGTTCCTCAAACCATTCCTGAACAATTTTTGCAGTGTGGCAGGAAGCATTAGAATGCTGAAAGAGGCCACTGCCATTAGGGAATACTGTTGCCATGAGAAGGTGTACTTGACCTGCAACAATGTTTAGGTAGGTGGTTTGATTAGAAATTTGATTAAAATGATCAGGAACATGAGTGAAGTGAAGTGATGTGTGGCCAAGTATGGCGACCCATACTCTGAATTTGTGCTCTGCATTTAACCCATCCAAGTGCACACACGCACACCGTGAACACACACCCGGAGCAGTGGGCAGCCTTTTTTTTTTTTTTTTTTTTTTTTTGCTGCGGTGCCCGGGGAGCAGTTGGGGGTTCGGTGCCTTGCTCAAGGATCTCACCTCAGTCGTGGTATTGAAGGTGGAAGTGGGCGCTGGTCATTCGCTCCCCCCACCTACAATCCCTGCAGGACCTGAGACTCGAACCCACAACCTTCAGGTTCACCTTCAGGTTACATGTCCGACTCTCTAACCATTAGGCCATGACTGCCCCCATATAAGAGACCATATAAACTAAACCTGGTCATCTAAACTATGCTTAATTAAAATATGGCATATTTTGGGCATGTCTGGTATCAGTCTACTCCGTATTTCATAGTGGTGACATCGTAAATATCATAGAAGTTTGGGAAATAACATCTACATTATATGTTGCAGTGTGTGTTTTTTTTCTTCCCACACACACCTACGCCCACACATATGCATACTGGCACCACCTGGTCTGCACAGGAGACCTTTTGCCTTTGCTCCCACCAACTCATTCTCAGGAACTTAATCAACATACAGTTCCCTAGGGTGAGGTACATGGCTTGGGGTCCATTCTGCCATAAATACACTGTGTCTCTTCTGTTTGGTGCTCTGGTCATGATACACTTCAAAGAGGCTCAGACGCTCAAATATATTATGAATTTGTGTTTTGTACAATAAACTCATTCATTACCTTATCTCTCAATATTCAGTAATTCTTCTGCAAGAAAGGATTGTGCATTACAATGATTTATATGGTTATTAGAAATAGTTTCCTAGCTAAAGCTTTAGTACTATAGACACGTTTAAAAGCAACATACAGTGCCCTCCACTAATACTGATAAATATGACCAAAGAAAGCTGTGAAAAATTGTCTTTATTGTTTAACCTTTTGATCTTTTGTTCATAAAATTCACAAAAATACTCTGCTCTCATGGATGTCAAACAATTGCAAACACAACACAGATTTATCAAAAAAGAAAAAAAAATCTTTGTTAAATATATGTGTGGTACAATTAATGGCACCCCTATGAATTCATATGAGAAAAATATATCTGAAGTATATTCCCATTGATATTTTACATTTTTTAGTACACCTAGGTGATTAGGAACAGGAAATTGTTCAACCATGACTTCCTGTCTTCCTTTGTGTCATTCATCACAATGGGTAAGACCAAGGAATATAGCTGTGATGTGTGGCAAAAGGTTGTTGAGCTTCAGAAGTGGCCATAAAAAAATAGCAAAAGAATTGAAAATGCCAATTTCCACCATCAGGGCAATAATTAAGAAGTTCCAGTCAACTGGAAATAGTATGAATCAACCTGGAAGAGGACGTGTGTCTATATTGTCTCGAGGCACTTTGAAGAAGATGGTTCGAGTGGCCAAAAAATCTCCAAGGATCACAGCTGGAGAATTGCAGAAGTTAGTCGCGTCGTAGAGTCAGAAAGTCTCCAAAACTACAATCCGACATCACCTACTTCATCACAAGTTGTTTGGAAGGGTTTCCAGAAAAAACCTCTACTCTCATCCAAAAACAAACTCAAGCGTCTTTAGTTTGCCAGACACTATTGGAACTTCAATTGGGATCAGGTTCTATGGTCAGTTGAAACCAAAATAGAGCTTTTTGGCAATAAACACCAGAGGTGGGTTTGGCGCACACAAAGAGATAGCCATACAGAAAAGTACCTCATGCTCACGGTTAAATATGGCGGTGGCTCTTTAATGTTTTGGGGCTGTTCTTCTTCCAGAGGACCTGGACATTTTGTTGGGATACATAGCATCATGGACTCTATCAAATATTAATAGATATTAAATGAACACGATTGCCTCTGCCAGAAAGCTTAAAATGGGCCGTGGCTGGATCTTCCAGCAGGACAATGATCCAAAACATACATCAAAATCAACACAAAAATGGTTTACTGACCACAAAATCAAGGTCCTGCCATGACCATCCCAGTCCCTGACTTGAACCACATAGAAAACCTGTGGGGTGAACTGAAGAGGAGAGTCCACCAGCATGGACCTCGAAATTTGAAGGCTCTGGAGAGATTCTGTATGGAGGAATGGTCTTGGATCCCTTGCCATGTATTCTCCAACCTCATCAAGCATTATAGGAGAAGACTCAGAGCTGTTATCTTGGCAAAAGGAGGTAGCACAAAGTATTGACTTAAAGGGTACCAATAATTGTACCACACATATATTTAACAAAGATTTTGTTTTGGATAAACCTGTGTTGTGTTTGCAATTGTTTGATATCCATGAGAGCAGAGTTTAAACAATAAAGACAATTTTGCACAGCCTTCTTTGCTCATATTTACCAAGGGTGCCAATATTAGTGGAGGGCACTGTATGACAAGCTAAGAGAAGAAGCTAATACCGGCAAGTTTAAAGTAAACCTCTGACAAGTAAATAGGAAAGACCTAGGCTTGCATGTCGATAGAAACCTTTGAGCTAACAAAATAACTGTTTAATAAATAGGCTATATAAAAGCCTTTATAATGAAAGCTTAGCATGGAGCTGTTTTAGATTAAATACAATTGGAATACTGAGATATTATACTTCTAGCCATAACTAAAAGATTATTCCCTGGAATCAGTTACATTCAGTTAACATAGTTATCTGGCTCCGATTTACTAAGTTAACAGGTATTATAAATTGGAGTCTGACAATTAATATATTGGAATCATATATATGTCTTAAACACACGTTTAACCTTTGGCTGCACCTACTTCCATGCTTGGTCATAGGAGAGCAGCGGGCTAAGATAATAACCCTTTATATTTTAGCCCTACGGTATGTAACATCCACATGAATGCCAAGGTTTCCCAGCAGAACACTGCCTCCATCCGGCTTGCCTTCTTCCCATAGTGCATCCTGGTGCCATCTCTTCCCCAGATAAGCAACGCACATGCACCTGGCCGTCCACATGATGTAAAAGAACATGACTCATCAGACCACCTTCTTCCACCTTCTTCCATTGCTCCATGGTCCAGTTCTGATGCTCATGTGCCCATTGTAGGTGCTTTCTGGTCTGTGGCTATGCAGCCCCATACGCAGCAAGCTGCGATGCACTGTGTATTCTGACATCTTTCTATTATAGTCAGCATTAACTTTTTCAGCAGTTTGTGTTACAGTAGCTCTTCTGTGGATCGGGCCTTCCACACGCATCAATGAGCCTTGGGCACCCATGATCCTGTCGCCAGTTCACCAGTTGTCCTTCCTTGGACCACTTTTGATAGGTGCTAACCACTGCATGTTTTGGAGATGCTCTAACCCAGTCATCTAGCCATTACGATTTGGCCCTTGTCAAAGTTGCTCAGATCTTTACGTTAACCTGCCCATTTTTCCTGCTTCCAACACATCAACCTTGAGAACTGACTGTTCACTTGCTGCCTAATATATCCCACCAGAGAAGCAATGTTATTCACGTCACCTGTCAGTGGTTTTAATATTATGGCTGATCGGTGTGTACATATATACACACACACACACACACACACACACACACACACACACAAACACACACACAAACACAAACATTCATTTGTGGTAGTCTGGAAAAAGCCATCAGATGTCAATGGAGATACCTAGTGGAAAATAGCCAAGAAAGTCAGAAATTTTTATTTATTTATTTATTTATTTTTAATTTTTCTGCCAATAAAATACTTTGACATCTCTACTTTAAAATAAGTGGAGTGTGAATTGACTGGACAGGGCTAACCTGCTATACAGTGAATGGGTGAGGCTAACCTGCTGTACAGTGAATAGTCAGGGCTAACCCTTTGTAAATTTATTGGGTAGGGTTAACCTCCTGTAAAGTGAATGGCCAGGATTATACTGCTGTACATTCAATGAGTGAGGCTAACCTGCTGTACAGTGAACAGGTGGGGCTAAACTACTATAAAGTACAACCTCATTTCCAAAAAAGTTGGGACGCTGTGTAAAATTTAACTAATTTAACAGAATGCAATGATTTGCAAATTGCACAAACCCATATTTTATTCACAACAGAACATAGAAAACGTAACAAATGTTTAAACTGAGATAGTGTTTTATGAAAAAAAAAGAAAAAAAAAAGAAAAAAAAAAGAAAAAAAAAAAGAAAAAAAAATTCATTTTGAATTTGACAGCTGCAACATGTCTCAAAAAAGTTGGGACAGGGCCATTTTTACCACTGTGTAGCATCTCCTCTTCTTTTAACAACAGCTTGTATACATTTGGGAAGTGAGGAGATGAGTTGCTGGAGTTTTTCGAGGGGAATGTTGTCCTATTCTTGCCTGATATAGGATTCCAGCTGCTCTACTGTTGGGGGTCCTCTTTGCTGTATTTTTCTCTTCATGATGCACCAAATATTTTCAATTAGTGAAAGGTCAAGACTGCAGGCATGCCAGTTCATCACCCAGATTCTTTTCTATGAAGCCATGCTGTTGCAGGACACGCAGTATGTGGTTTGGCATTGTCTTGTTGGAATATGCAAGGCCTTCCCTGAAAAAGACGTCGTCTGGATGGAAGCATATGTTGCTCTAAAACCTGTATATACCTGTCAGCATTGATGGTGCACTGATGGTGCCTTTCCAGATGTGAGATCTGCCCATGCCATACTATCAGAGAAGGTGGCTTTTGAACTGAGCACTGATAAGTCAGATGGTCCTTCTCTTCTTTAGGTGTCCATGATTTCTGGCATCCATGATTTCCAAAAAGAACTTCGAATTTGGACTCGTCTGACCACAGAACAGTTTTCCACTTTGCCTCAGTCCATTTTACATGAGCTTTGGCCCAGAGAAGACGGCAGTGTTTCTGGATCATGTTCATATATAACTTCCTCTTTGCATGGTACAGCTTTACTGCATTTGTGGATGGCACGGCGAACTGTGTTTAATGACAATGATTTTTTGAAGTGTTCCTGAGCCCACGCAGTGATATCCATTACAGAAGCATGCCTGTTTTTGATGCAGTGCCGTCTGAGGGCCCGAAGATCACGGGCATCCAATATTGCTTTTGGGCCTTGTCCCTTACACACAGAGATTTCTCCAGATTCTCTGAATCTGTTTATGATATTATGTACTGTAGACGATGAGATGTTTAAGATCCTATTTTTTAAAGATGCTCTTTTTATACCCAATCATGTTAATGGCCTGTTGCCAATTAATCCAATTAGTTTTAAAATGTTCCTTCAGCTGTTTCTTGTTAGTTTTATTTACTTTTCCAGCCTTTTGTTGCCCCCGTCCCAACTTTTTTGAGACATGTTGCTGGCATTAAATTCCAAATGAGAGAATATTTTTCATAAAATAGTAAAATGTCTCACTTTAAACATTTCATATGTTGTCTATGCCCTCTTGCGAATAAAATATGGGTTTATATGATTGGTAAATCTTCTTTATTTATAGTTTTTATTCACATTTTACAAAGCATCCCAACCTTTTTGGAAATGGGGTTGTAAACATGTGGGGTTATCCTGAAAAATAAAAGAGGAGGAGATGTTAAACTGCTGTAAAGAGAAAGGCAGGGTTAACTTGCTGTAAAGTAAATGAGGGGAGTAAACTGCTGTAAAGTGAAAGGTTGGGGCTAATCTGCTCTAAAGTGAAAGGGCAGGGCTAACCTGCTGTACATTGAACAGGTGGGGCTAACTTGCTGAAAAATAAAGGGGGGTGTTAAGCTACTGTAAAGTAAAGGGTTGGTTAAGATGCTGTAAAGCGAAAGGGTGGGGCTGACCTGCTGTAAAGTGAATGGGCGGAGTTAACCAGCTGAAAAATAAAATGGGTTAAGATGCTGAAAAGTAAAAGGGGGTGGGGTTTTAATCCTGCTATAAAGGTAATGGGGGGGGGTGCTAACCTGCTGTAAAAACAACTGCTCGTTTCTCTGATGATGTAGAAACAAGAAATTCTACAAATTGACCTTACAGACTGGGGTGGGAGTAGAAACGTTAACAATGTTTATAAACTCTTTTAAGTGCTTTTATTTCAGAAAACCAAGGGAAATTTGGGTTTCTATGACTGGCACCCTTTATTAAATAGCAGCTCCATTTTTTCCCCAGCCAAGAGAAAAACATAAACCTGGCTGTTTGCAAACTTATAAAACCAATAATTAAACTATTGACTAAATATCTATTGACTAAATCAGAGACAGAAGCTCAGTATCAACAGACTCCCGTTTGGACTTTTAATTCACCCCACCATATACAGAGAGAACAATCAGTGTTACTGAGCCCCAGACTGGACTCTAAGGTGCCTGATGTCTTACAGAGGTAGACTTTATTGTCAGCTTCTTCCTCTTTAATGGAGATAACTTCAGGTGTGTTATTGAGGTCATTTCCATGGTTACTGATGCTCAGCTCCAGGGTCTCCTCTTTCTTCACAATGCCCTTTGTCTCTCCATCTGAAGTCTCTGTTTTCACATCCTCACACAGCTAAAGATCCAACAACACTTTTTCAGCAAAGAACAAACAATCTTTATAAATTTGTTTATAATGGTATAGACTATTGTTTGCTGATATGAAAAGTTTTAGATTTTTCACTCCTTATTAAATATCATAAGATTATGAGTGATTAACAGGACAGCTTGAAGGCTAGCAGTGAAGCAAGGCAGTAAAAAAACAGACTGCTCAAACTTTAACATCATGTTATTGAATTCTCACACACATCATCATTAAGCTTTACCTGTGGATGAGCAGAATCAGGAGCTAGAGACTTCCTGGAAGAGTGCTGTCTGTCTCCAGCTGAACTCATTGTATTTTACTGCCTTGACCTAGAAAAATTTCATTTGACAGTTAGGTGACAATGGACAACAGATATTTTTTAAGAGACAGGAAATTTTCTATTTCTATATAAGCTCTGTTTCTTATATGTTGATATGAATGGATTATGTACAGTCAGGTCTGCTAGTATTTGGACAATGACACAATTTTTGCAATTTTGCCTCTGTACATCACCACAATGGATTTGAAATTAGGTTAGGTTCAACTTTATTGTCATTGCCAGAGTATGAGTATAGAGACAACAAAATAAAGCAATCAAGATATGAAGTGTCTTGAAGTGTTGACTTTCAGCTTTAATTCAAGGGGTTTAACAAAAATGCTGCATTAACTGTGGTTTTATTTTATTTTATTTATTTACTTATTTATTTTTTTTATTTTTACACATAGTCCTCCCATTTTCACAGGCTCAAAAGTAATTGGACAAACTAACAATTATAAATATAAAGATTATTTTTAATACTTGGATGCAAATCCTTTGCAGTCAGTGACTGCCTGAAGTCTGGAACCCATGGACATCACCAAATGCTGAGTTTCCTCCCTTGAGCTGCTTTGCCAGGCCTTTACTGCAGCTGCCTTCAGTTGCTGCTTGCTTGTGGGTCTTTCTGCCTTCAGTCTTGTCTTCAGTAAGTGAAAAAGCAGCTCTATTGGGTTGAGGTCAGGTGACTGACTTTGTTATTTTAAGAACATTATATTTCTTTGCCTTAAGAAGCTCTTGAGTTGTTTTTGCGGTATGTTTTGCGTCATTATCCATCTGTACTGTGAAGCGCCATCCTATCAGTTTTGCAGCATTTGACTGAATTTGAGCAGAGAGTACAGCCCTGTACACCTCAGAATTCATCTTGCTACTTCTATCAGCAGTCATATCATCAATAAACACTGGCAGCCATACACACCCATGCCATAACACTGCCTCCACTTTTGACACATGATGTGGTATACTTTGGAACACGAGCCCCTCCTTTCCTTCTCCACACTCTTCTCTTCCCATCATTCTGGTACAAGTTAATCTTTTTTTTTTAATCTGGTCTTTCTGTTCTTGAGTGTTACCAGTGGTTTGCATCTTGAGGGAAACCATCTGTATTTACAATCATGAAGACGTCTCTTGATTGTAGCCTTTGACAATGATACGCCTACCTTCTCCAGAGTGTTTTCGACTTGGCTAGATGTTGCGAGGGGATTTTTCTTCACCAAGGAAAGAATTCTGCGATCATCCACTTTAGTTGTCTTCCGTGGTCTTCCAGGCCTTTCGATGTTGTTGAGCTCACCACTGCATTCTTTCTTTTTAAGAATGTACCAAATTGTTGATTGGGCCACTCTTACAGTTATCTCTATATAGTCTTATCTCTCTGTAAGGTCTATTTTGTTTTTTCAGCCTAATGACGGCGTCCTTCACTTGCATCGTCTTTGGACCGCATATTGTGAGTTCCCATGAACAGCTACCAAATGCAAATTCAATGCTTGGAATCAACTCCAGACCTTTTAATCGCCTTAATTTTTCATGAAATAATGAGGAAACAGGCCAAACCTGGCCATGAAACTGCTTATCAGTCAATTATACAACTACTTCTGAGCCTGTGAAAATGGAGGAACTGTAAAAAATGGCTGTAATTCCTAAACAGTTAAGGCAATATTTTTGAACTCAATTAAAGCTGAAAGTCTACACCTTCAAATACATCTTGATTGCTTCATTTCAAATCCATTGTTGTGGTGTATAGAAGCAAAATTACCAAAATTGTGTCACTGTCCAAACACTTATGGACCTGTCTGTATATCCAGGGGTGAAAGCGAGCAAGAACAATCCAGAATGGCATTCCAGCATCCTCAGAAATTTTTACCCTCTCCAAATTAAAGTTTTCTGCTTGTACTGCAGTGTGATAGACAGCAGGACCCAAACCTGCAGTCACTGTGTCACAAAAACAATAAGGTCCTATCATTTTTCACAGGAAAAATGCAACAGGTTTCATCTTTAACAGAAGTTTTTTTGCCCACAGTGTAATGTACTGCACCGCAAGATAATTTCTAATTATCTTGCCCACCAACCTTTTCTAGTATTTCTCTCCTTAGCCTTTCACAGGCCAATTATTGTCGTTAATTATGTTTACGTTTTGTTATTCTGCCCATATTTCCACACTTATAGCTTCATATTTGTTGTGTGTGCTCCTGCAATTCTATACCCTCTTCCTTGTTTAATGAATGTATCTACCCCGCATACATCTGTCCCTCCTAATGGCATCATATCTATGTATTGCAAAGTTTTGTTGTAGTTTAAGCCATGTCTCCTGCATACAGAAAAATATGCTGATTTTCTACTCTATCTTCAATAAACTTTTAAAATTCTTGTCCATTTGCTATTAGACTTCCTGTATTACATTGTATAATGCATAAAATCACTTTATGATGACCCACATGCTGACTGTGTGCTATTTAACTGGATCCTGAGTATTCCATTAATCTATTCCATTATTACGCCGTCGATCTCCAGATATTTCTCTGCTGCTTTGATAATGATTTTTTTAAATTCTCTATGTTCTCTACTTACAGTTTGCACAGACCAATTCACTACCACTGCTATGATTGCAATAAATTTGAATTTGTCAACCACGCATGTCCTCATTGGCTCTGCAGTGGTGGTGGTGTTTTTGAGCTACTTGGGCTGATGATTCTATTCTATGTTTTGCACTCTGATGGCATTTTATGTGCCTGGAATCCTCCATATCTATTGCTATGTTTACCTTAACAGTTACAGCATTTAGGATCTACTCCTTCCACACTCTTGCCATATTCATATTCACTCCTCCACATGTAGCACAGCTTACCCTTGCAAACTGCTGCTACATGGCCATATTTTTTGTTGTTTAAAGCATCTAAGTTGTGGGGGAAATATTTTCATTTGCCCTTACTACTTTCAGTCGCTTTACTTCTTTCATCTCAGCTCCCTTATGGTATTCTCAATTGTTTCATTTGTTAGATCAATCAGAATACCAGTTATAACACCTCTAACAGGCCAAGTAGCCCTACCACAGGCTCCTAAAGCCACCTTGTTGGAGCTTCCTCCCGTAGCACCGCTTCATCTCCTTCAGTGGTCTGTGTACGTCGTAGGGTGAAGGAAACTAGACTCACTGTTCACAGCATTAACATTGCTAATTGTAGCATGAATGCAGAGTGTGTCAGAACAGGAAATGCTTTCATTGTCTTGGAGCAAGATGTGAGGAATGCTTTCAAGAGAGTGAACACCAGGAAGGCAGCAGGACCAGATGGCATCTCGGGTCGGGTCCTTAGAGCCTGTCCTGACCAGCTAGCACCGGTGTTCACAGAGATATTCAATCTTTCCCTGGCACATTCAGTAATCCCTATATGTTTCAAACAGTCCATTATCCTTCCTGTCCCAAAGAAACCCCAGCCTGCCTTCCTGCCTCAGTGACTATTGCCAAGTAGCTCTGACCTCAGATGTGATGAAGTGCTTTGAAAGGCTGGTCAGAGACTTCATCACCTCTTCATTATCTGACACCCTGGACCCATTACAGTTCGCATACCGTCCCAATCGCTCAGCAGAGGATGCCATCACACACCTCCTACAGACAGCCCTGAGCCATGTGGACACCAGGAAGGGGAATTATGCTAAAAAGCTGTTTGTTGACTACAGTTCAGCATTTAATACTATAATTCCCTCCAAAACAAGTTGGAGGTCCTGGGAGTTAGCCCGACCCTGTGTCAGTGGATCTCCAACTTTCTCACAGACAGACTACAAGGAGTACGGGTGGGAAGACATGTCTCACCCTCCTTCACTCTCAGCACTGGGGCCCCCCAGGGTTGTGTCTTGAATTCCTGCTGTACTCATTGTACACTTATGAATGAGTGGCCACTTCCAGCTCTACCACCATTGTCAAGTTTGCTGACGACACTTGTGGTGGACCTGATCGCTGATAACGATGAGAAGGCCTACCTGGAGGAGATTAAAAGCCTGGAAAACTGGTGCCAGGAGAACAACCTCCTCCTGAACATCAGCAAGACAAAAACGTTGATAGTGGACTTCAGCAAGAAGCAGAAGAGGAGCTACCACCCCCTTTGATCAAAGGGTTCCCAGTGGAGAGAGTGGATAGTTTCTGGTACCTTGGTGTTCACATCACGCAGGATCTGTCATGGTCCTGTCACATCAACACCCTGGTGAAGAAGGCCTGTCAGTGTCTTTACCACCTTAGATGGTTAAAAGTCTTTAAACTGCCCTCTAAGGTGCTAAGGAACTTTTACACATGCACCATTGAGAGCATCCTGACAGGAAGCATCACAGCCTGGTTCAGGAACAGCACCAAGCATCAGCTGAATACCATCCGCACTGAGCTCCCAGACCTGCAATCTATCTACAGCAAGCAGTGCTGGACCAAGGCCAAGAAGACAGTGAAGGACCTCAGCCATCCGAACAACAGACTCTTCTCTCTGTTGTGGTCAGCAAAGAGCTTCCACTCCCTGAAGACCAACACAGAGAGAATGTGGAGGAGCCTCTTCCCACAGGCCAATCGGGCCCTGAACCAGGACAACACCAAGGACTAGAGCTTGGACTTGTGTTCGCAAAACCCACATCACCTACATTCCTGTTAATATACACGTATTACCCCATATTTATCAATGTTAATTATAGCAATTTCACTACAACTGCTTTGGCTTGATGTTGCACAGCATTGTATTGCACATACGACTGCACATATACTGCACTTTATTCCAAATATAGTCCATACTTTTTCTGCCATCTATCTTTTATATTCTTTATATTATATTTTACTTGATCTACTTGTATACAAGTAAATTCTGGTTTATGCAAATTCTGTTTTTAGGTCACCTTACAGTCGTAAAAAGCATTTCACTGCACGCCGTACTTGTGTATTGTTGTGTGGGTGACCAATAAAATTTGAATTTGTCTCAGTTAGATTTGTGAAACAAATTTCCTGACTAAAAGATTTCTGACATTCAAGTTTCAAACCTAGCTCTTGTTTTCTGTCTTTACACAGAAAAGCAACAGTTTTCCATCGCACATGGACTTGGTACTAATAACGTCACCTAGTGCTTTCCGAAGCTCCTTTGTTCATTTTAAAAGCTTTAATTTTCTGGGTGGTTTAGGAATAAACCTTAGCCTTACACTCTTCCTTACTCACTTTAGATATGTGTCTCCCCATCGCGATCTGAACTAGAGCCACAGCTTTTCTTTCTTGTAATTTTTCGGTTTTCCACTAGATTTCACTCTGTATGTTGTGTGGTGTTGCCACTCAGCATTACACTCTCTTTTCCTGAACCTCTGTCCAGCTTTTCCATCAAGCCTTCACTCCAGTCCAGATGCAGACCCCACAGCCTCAGCTTAACTTACCTCAGGTTTTAATGCAGAAAACAGTTTCAAATCCTCACAATAACGTGTTGATATTTTTTTAGCTCGAGCTGTCTTCAAATCTAACTGTAACTGTGCACTTTATTAGAAAGATTTAACGTGGAAAAGATGAGTTAAGTCGCGTAAAGACGCTCCTGCGGGGAAAAAAAAAAAAAAAAAAAAAAAAAAAAAACGTTTTCTTCTTCTGTGTTTTCTGGCGGTTGGAGAAGCAGCTATCGGGCGTGTTACTGCCACCACCTGGACAGGATTGGACTTTCAGGGCGGAATATACTGCCGTAAAATAGCAATACATAGGGCACATAAAAAGCAATGAATTATTAGACTTTCATTGCGTCATTTTCACAGATCTAGAACTAGCGTGATGGATTGATTGACAGATTTTACCTTTATGACACCGCGGCGCTGAATCAGTTTTCAAATGTTGTGGTTTCTGATCTTCGGATAATAATAACGACAAATATATATATATATATATATATATATATATATGTAAAGTTGGTGAGCTCTGTAAGGTATATAAATGAGGTGAAAATACACAAGGCATGCAGTGTGTTTAAAGCAGTGATGCGTGTTGGATGGAACGTCTGCCATCGTTTGGCCAAATTCAGGAACTGCAAGTTCCCTTAATCAGTCAAATAATTGTAAGGCTATACTGGAAGAATATACACTCACCGAACACTTTATTAGGAACACCTGTACGCCTGCTCATTCACAGCGCAGTGCATAAAATCATGCAGATACAGGTCAAGAGCTTCAGTTAATGTTCACATCAAACATCATAACTGCTGATCTCCTAGGATTTTCAGTCTCTAGAGTTAATCAGAATTACAGAAAAAACATCCAGTGAGTGGCAGTTGATGGAAACGCCTTGTTGATGAGAGAGATCAGTGGAGAATGGCCAGACTTGTTTGAGCTGACAGAAAGGCTACAGTAACTCAGATAACCACTCTGTACAAATGTAGCGAACAGAAAAGCATCTCAGAATGCACAACATGTCGAACCTTGAGGCAGATGGGCTACAACAGCAGAAGACCACGTCAGGTTCCACATCTGTCAGCCAATATCAGCTGAGGCTGGTGGAGGTGGTGTAATGGTGTGGGGAATGTTTTCTTGGCACACTTTGGGCTCGTTAATACCAATCAATCATCGCTTGAATGCCACAGCTTATTTGAGTATTGTTGCTGACCGTGTGCATCCCTTTATGGCCACAATTTACCATCTTCTAATGGCTACTTCCAGCAGGATAATGCACCATGTCACAAAGCAAAAGTCGTCTCAAGCTCCATGAACATGACACTGTTCAGTGTTCTTCAGTGGCCTTCCCAATCACCGGATCTCAATCCAATAGAACACCTTTGGGACGTGGTAGAACGGGAGATTCACAGCATGAAAGTGCTCCTGAAAAATCTTCAGGAATTGCACGATGCAATAATGTCAACATGGAGCATAATATTAAAGGAATGTTTCCAACATCTTGCAGAATCCATGCCACAAAGAATTGAGGCTGTTTTGAGAGCAAAGAGAGGCCCTACCAAGTATTAGTATAGTGTTCCTAATAAAGTGTTGAGTGTAGCTAAGAAAGGTAAAAACAAAACCTTATAGAAATGTTTGTGAATGCTACATTTGCCATGTTGAAAAGACAAACAAACAAAAACATCCTTTGACTTTTAAGAATTTAAGGCACTGTTTCCAGAAATGTGTGTAAACCAATCATATTTGTTGTTTTAACATATTCGATTCAATTCAATTTTATTTGTATAGTGCTTTTAACAGTGAATATTATCACAAAGCAGCTTTACAGAAATATATAAATTCAGGTTTATAGAAAATTTATGGAGAGGTAAATTATGTCTATGTAAATATTAAGTTTATAAATGTATCCTTAATGAGCAAGCCAGAGGTGATGGTGGTGAGGAAAAACTCCCTGAGACGATATGAGGAAGAAACCTTGAGAGGAACCAGACTTCAAAGGGAACCCATCCTCATCTGGGTGACACCGGATAGTACGATTATAAATAATTTTCTTCTATAACTGTATACTATATGGTCAAAAAGTGGAATTGTGTTACCAGGAAATTCATTATAGTTTTCACATGAAGTCTATGTTGTTGAACTTATCAACTGTTCACTGATGGAGACTTGAGTGCAAAACTGTTCATGGCAATTACAGTCCTAAAGCTACCATAACAATTGTAGTCCTAAGCCATCGTACCAAAATTGTTTGTATCAATTGTAGTCCTAAGCCATCTTCGTGGTTTCTGTGTGGTACCATCCACAGTAATCTCATGTAATTTTAGGCTGTCCATGTGGAGCCATCCTCAGCAGCAAGAGAACTTCAACCAGAAGCAGAACATCAGGATGGATCAGGCAGGTCTGTAGAGCAGAAGGAGTCAGGATCACTGGAGGAGGAGAGGAAAGAGGGCAAGCAGGGCATGTTCCAAGAGGAGAGGACATGAAGGAGAAGAGGAGGAAGAACTTTTCTGAACACTTGGTAACCCAAGACCAAGAAGCTGCAGTTGTTGACATGATTTTGGCAAATAACAATATCACACTACGAGAAGTCCAGGCACATGTCATGGAAAGCAATGGCATCCACAACTTACTGTAACAATGGTTTCCCTCTGAGAGAGGCTAGGCAAAGTTCAGCTGAATATCTGCAGATCAGAGAGAGAACAGGTCAATGCACCATGAGCACTGAATGCCTGAACATCACCATCAAAGATATGGAGGTAATGTAGACTGAGTGATTACAGTCAAGTCAAGTCAAGTGGAGTTTATTGTCATTTCAGCCATATACAAGTACACAGTGAAACGAAACAACGTTTCTCCAGGACCAAGGTGCCAGATAAGACAACACAGAACAACACAGAACTACAGGGACTACATAAATTACATAAATTAAACGTAAAGTGCACAAGTGCAAACATGTGCAGACAGCACAAGACAGAACAGACAGTACATAACTACGACGCCGACCAGTACACAGTCCTGTTGAAAGTGATAAAGTGACAGTAGTGCAAATATTACAGCTGAGGTAGTGTAAACAGTGTAAACATAGAAGTAGCAGCAATAATAAGACATGTGCAAAACATGTGCAGTGCATGTGCATAGAGGATGTTCCGTTGTGTGTATATATATGTATGTATGTATGCGTGAGTTCCTTTGGACCAGTTCAGTTGTGTGTGTGTATATATGTGTGTGTGTGTGTATATGTATGTGTGTGTGTGTGTGTGTGTGTGTTCCTTCAGTCCAGTTCTAGGTATTTAGGAGTCTGATGGCATGTAGCAGCATAAACATGTAGCAGCATAAACATGTGCAAAAACTTGCAAAAAAACTGCAGAGAGTATGGAGGACGCTCAGTTGTGTGTGTATATATGTATGTGTGTGTGTTCCTTCAGTTCAGTTTCTGAGTATTGGAGGTGTGTGTGTGTTCCTTCAGTCCAGTTACTGAGTATTGAGGAGTCTGATGGCATGGGGGAAGAAACTGTTGCACAGTCTGGTCGTGAGGGCCCGAATGCTTCGGTACCATTTACCAGACGGCAGAAGGGTGAAGAGTGTGTGAGAGGGGTGTGTGTGAGGGGTGTGTGTGAGAGGGGTGTGTGAGAGGGGTGTGTGAGAGGTGTGTGAGAGGGGTGTGTGTGAGGGGTGTGTGGGGTCACCCACAATGCTGGTGGCTTTGCAGATGCAGCATGAGGTGTAAATGTCCGTGATGGAGGGAAAAGAGACCCTGATGATCATCCCAGCTGTCCTCACTATCTGCTTTGGTAATTGTACCATCTTGGATTGCAAGACCCTGCAGCAGATAGTGAGGACAGCTGAGAAGATCATCGGGGTCTCTCTTCCCTCCATCACAGACATTTACACCACACGCTGCATCCCCAAAGCCACCAGCATTGTGGACGACCCCACACACCCCTCACACACTCTTTACCCTCCTGCCATCTGGCAAATGGTACCGAAGCATTCGGCCCTCATGGCCAGACTGTGTAACAGTTTCTTCCCCCAAGCCATTAGACTCCTCGACATTCAGGGACTAGACTGAAAACACACACACTCAACTGAGCATCACCCCATCCTCTTTGCAATTTTTGCACATACCTGTATTCAATTTCTGCTGCTATAAATATTTATTATAGACTTTATATTATCTTTATACTCTCTACCTGGCTGCTACTCCTTATGTTTACATTCAGCAACTTATTTTGTCAATCTTTTGCGCTATTGTCTTATGATTCACTTTTTTATTAGTACAGTGTGCTAGTCGGTGCTGCACTGTAACTCACTGTTCCCATTGTCTTGTTTTGATAGTTTTTGTACTGTCTTGTGCCATCTGCACATGTTTGCACTGTGCACTTTATGTAAATATATGTAATGTCTACTGTAGTTCTGTGTTTTGTTGTGTGTAGCACCTTGGTCCTGGAGAAACGTTGTTTCATCTCACTGTGTACTAACTAGCTGTTTATGGTTGAAATGACAATAAAGCCACTTGACTTGACCTGACTTGAAACGTAATATTTTTATGTAAACCATATCTAATATTTTTTCTTAAAAATAAAAAATAGTCCCAGCAGTATTCCTCAGTGGTTAAGCATGACAGTAATCCACAAGCATTCTAATGTGATGTGTTGACCTCATTGAGTATCGCCATAGCGCGAGCACAAGACCAAACACTTAGGCAATGGGGGTATGATGGACAACAATAACAAGTTACATGTGGCAATAATTACATTAATTACACACACATATAAAATTCAACATTATGTGGCAGTGCTTCATAGCTATGGTCTGGCATTGAGGGTCAATGTATCAGCCGCTCCAGTGGTCCCTTGAGGAGTCTGCCTGTCATGAGCTCGGCTGGCATTCTTCCAGTCGTCTCATGCTGAGAGGTGTTTAATGCATACTGAAACTCAGTGATCCACTGGTCCCCCACGTAAGATGAGATCATGACTTTTAGGGTCCTGTTGACTCTTTCCATCAGGTATGTCTGTGGGTGGTAACTCGTGCTAATTTTTTGAGTTACTCTAAACTTTTTGCAAAGGTTGGCCAGCAGTGTTGGGGGTAACGCATTACAAGTAACGTGCATTACGTAATAATATTACTTTTCTGAAGTAGCGAGTAAAGTAACGCATTACTTTATAAATCTACACATTATAACTGAGTTACTTTTTTAAAAAAGTAACACGAGTTACTTAATTTGCATTAAAAAAATTAAAATACTGAATTAAAATGAACGTAGTCACATAGAATGATGCACTCAATGCGTGTGTGGGTACAAACATAGTCAGAAACGGAGATGGCAGGCCAGAGCTTTACATGTCTGCGATGGAAGTATTCTCATTATTTTGAACTCGTCAAAGAAAAAGAGAAGGGCATTGTCATTAAGTGTAGATTATGTGTAGGTGAAAAACTCTTGTCAACTGCAAAAAACACCACTTCAAATTTAAAAAACATCTGCATGCAAAGCACAGCACTACAGAGTTGGACGAGAGAGAGCCGAATGATACCTGCATTCTGCCTCAAGCTAAACAACAAAAGTTTGATTTCAGTTCACCTTCACAAGGTAAAACAATTAGTTTGACTGAACTCAACAAATTGGTTGCTGCTTTTATTGTTGAGGAGATGCAGCCATTGTCCACTGTGGAGGTGCCTACATTTTGTAATATCATCAGCAAAATCAGGCAAAAGGACTGGGGGTGTGCTGCCCGATCGCAAAACCTTTACGAGCTTTTTGGACAATGCATATATGGAAATGGAGACAGACTTGCAGAAAACTTTTGCAGACCTGGAATATGTTTCCACCACTGCAGATCTATGGAATAAAAGTTTTCTAGGAATTACTGTACACTGGATCGATCCTGCTACTCTGCATTGCCAAAAAGCTGCAATCGCCTGCAGACGATTTCGTGAGAGAGACACATACGATGCCATCGCAGCAGAGATAGAGCAAATTCACAGCTCATTTGCTCTTTGTGGTAAGATAACTGCCACTGTCACTGTCATGGACAATGGTGCGAACTTTGTAAAAGCATTCGAAAAGTTTCAAGCTGATGATGATGAAGCAGAGAATAATGAAGACGAGGTCATCTTTATGGACTTGCACGAAGTCTTACGGGATGACAGAGCGACCAGCGAAAAGTATGTTCTCCCTCCACATCACCGTTGTGCATCCCACACCCTTAACCTTATATGCATGTAAGACATAGTGCTGCTTGCATTCTGCACGCAAAGTACATTGTCCTTAACCATTAGAGGACAAAAGCTTACCTAACAATCTCTCTCTCTCTCTCTCTCTCTATCTCTCTCCCTCTCTCTCTCTCTCTCTCTCCCCCTCTCGATCTCTTCTTCTCTCTCCATCTCTCTTTCTCTCTCACTCTCTGTCGAGCTACACATGCTACTTCTGAGATGCCAGTGATGCCAGTGATCCTGACCCCTTCTGCTCCCCAGACCTGCCTGATCCATCCTGATGCCCTAATTCTGGATGGAGTTCTCATCAGTTGAGTCCGCTCACTGCTGCTGGGGCCCCAAATGGACGGCCTGAAGAACCATTTGGATTGCTGGGGATGGTGCCACCTGGGGGCTGTGGAGATGGCTTGGGGATCACATATGGGGAGCTGTACTGTAATGGCTTGGGACTGCGATTGCTGTAGTGGTTTTGGGGCTGCAGTTGTCACGAGCACCTTCGTACTCAGGACTCCATCAGTGGACAGTGGATAGATTTTAACCAGCCAGACTTCTTGTGAAAGCTGTGATGAATTTATTGGTTGCACAATCACACTATTTGTCCTTATAGTACACAATAATAGAAGGGATTTATTTATAATTGCACTATCCGTTGCACCCAGATGAGGATGGGTTCCCTTTTGAGCCTGGTTCCTCTCAAGGTTTCTTCCTCAAATTGTCTCAGAGAGTTTTTCCTTGCCACCGTCGCCTCTGGCTTGCTCATTAGGGATAAATTCACATATTTACAATATCATTTTTGTGAATCCATTTATTTCTGTAAAGCTGCTTTGTGACAATGTCCATTGTTAAAAGCACTATATAAATAAAATTGAATTGAATTGAATTGAAGAAGGCTTCAGGTTGTCAGTTGGCAGTGTTAGCACCAACCCTCAGAACCACACCCTCAGCTAGAAGACCTCATTCGTATTCAGCTCCAGGCCAGTCAGTTTGAAAAAACAGAGTGGCAACATAGGGGTGCTACTAAGGATGTAAATGGTGTATGGCATTCACATCAAGGACTTATTATTGCACCTACAGCACTTCTTACTATTCTCGTATCTGATGCACATAATCTAGAGCACTGTGCAAAGGGGGAGGTTATAAGAAAAATTAAGCAACAGAGTTGTTGGTCCCCATGTCTTTGTATAACAGTAGATAAATATTTGTCTGAGTGTGAAGTGTGTGCCCACAATAACGTCAGGAAAGGAACCTCAGGACCAATAGGTTCCTGTCCCAGAAGGTCCATTCAAACATCTGGTGATAGACTATGTAGACATGATAAAGAAAGTACAAGGTAAAAGGTATATGTTCGTGGTAATTGATAGATTCAGTAGATGGGTGGAATCAGTGCCATCAGTAGATCGGCAGGAACAGTAATTAACTTCTTGACAAGAGAAGTAATTCCAAGGTTTGGAACCATCAGCTCTGACAGTGGTTCAGCATTTGTTCAAAACACAGTGAAGAAAGTGTTGCAGCAACTAAGGATAAAGGCTGAAATGTGTTTATCTTCCTCAATCACAGGAAATGGTGAAGAGAGTTAATGGTACTCTTAAAGCTAAACTCAATAAGATGTGTAATAGCACTAAGCTTAATTGGATTGATGCATGACCCCTTGCACTCATGAGCTACCACATGCAAATTAACAGAATGACACATCTAACACCACATGAAATGCTTATGCGTCAACCCATACCTGCGCCAGGATGGAGAGGATGGAGAGGTCCCTATAATGGACCCAATTTGGTACAATTACAAATGGAATTGAAAGCATACATGCAACAACTAACTGCTATACATAAAGCCATCTATTTACAGGAAAAGAAAAAGGAGCCAAGAGAAGAACCAGTTACACCATGTCCAATGATACCAGGAGATCAGGTGTATTTAAGAGTGTTCAGAAGAAAATGGAATGAACCCAGAAGGGAACGATCCTATAAGGACCCTACACCGTACCTGCACTGTACCTGGTAGACGCAGGCCCTTCCACCAGCCGCTAATCAAAGTTCAACACACTTAACTCCCCAGCCTTTGATTGGGTCACAAAGTAACCCTAAGCCAGCCCTTACAAGGCAACATAGAGGAATAAAAGAAAATCTATTAGGAATAGCATGACGTAATGAGTGGTATAAGTGGGGTACATACACAGCACATGAAACAGGAATGAGTAGTTGTTCACTATGCACACCATCAAGATTAAGAACACTTATAGTAGTACCCAATCAGTATGACTATAGACAGTGTCCAGATTTTAATTGACACTTTTGTCATCTGCGTGATTTTAAAAGACCATACTGCCCAGCTGAATGCTTAACAATATTGAGTAGTCCAGATTACTTTAGTAGCTACAATTCACTAGAATGGGAAGAGTGGTGCCAACATTTAGGTATAAGAATAGAAAATTAAAAGATAGAGATCCCATCAGATTATGAAATAGATTATACACTTGAATATGAATGTTTTAATAAGACTAAAGACAAATATAGAGTAGGTGAATTTCAAGGGAATTGTATAGTGATGTGATACCTGGACAGTGACTCTTTCCAGTGAACAGATGTCCAGAAGAAATCTATATTTCATGCAACAATAACAATACCTGGAAATATGACAATAATACATACATGCACAAACCAAACTTTGGTATTTCCAATAAAACACAGTTATGATGAACAAATAGTACCTGTAGCAGATTTCTACTGGCTCTGTGGAGAAACACTGTTGAGGGAAACATTACCTAAGGGATGGAAAGGGATCTGTACTAGAGTACAGATGATCTCAATAGTGGATTGGAATATAGAACGACCCACTAGAAGCAACCCAAAAGAGAACCATAGAGTAAAAAGGGCCTATCAAACTGATCCTAAAATGTGCATAGATTCAACAGGACAGCAAAGAGGTATACCTAATGAATTCAAAGCCAGGGATGAAGTGAGGTAAGGATTTGAGTCTATTTTAGTATGCATAACTCCTAATAAAAATGCAGAATTATATTTACTATAATCAGCAAAGATTTATTAATTATATTGATGATCAATTAGCTGCCTTAGGAGAACAATTAGATGCAACAAGCGAAATGACATGGCAAAACAGGCAAGCACTAAATTGGTTATTGGCTGAAAAGGGAGGTGTGTATGTTATGTTCATTGATCAATGTTGTACTTATATCCCTATTAATACTGCACCAGAAGGAATGTTCACTGAAGCCATGAACAAACTAAAAAATCTCAGACAAGAAGTGACTGAAAACGTGGGCAGAGATGCCAATGCATGGGATTGGTTTGAACTAAACTTAGGAGAATGGGGAGCTTGGTTAACTAAATTGGGAATAATGATTGTTGTAGTTGCAGTTGTTGATGGGTTGTTGTTTTGTTGTGTTCTACCTACTTTTACAACTCTGGTGCCCCATGCTGCTGCTAAACAGATGATGGTGATGCAGAGAGTACCAAAAAAGGACCCATGGGACATTTGGCTTGAGATAATGGATAATCCACAAAAAAACAGAAGATCCCAATGCCTCAAGTTAGGATGAAGAAGATGAATGATGAGCCATGCCCTGGGTGTGAGTGCTAGCCTAACCTCTCCCCACCAGTAACTCTCTACAACACGTAAAGTGTTTGAGTTTTAGACTTCACATTACACCAGGATATGGCTACTGCATATAAAGAGACTGTATATGTAATGTGTGTTTTTTATATCATGATGATAATTGATTATCGTATACGCTGCGTAACCATGATAACCACGGGCAAGCTCAGAACCTATTGCATGATCATGCTTCTAAAACACTGTTTGCTTTTTAGGGAGATGAGATCTTTTACTCCTTCCTAGTCAGATGAGGAGGGAGATGTTTGGTCCCAATTTTCCACAAGAAAGCAATTCCAGAATTTAGTCATTGATAAAAAGGTTGGGTGATCTACTTGTCACTGGATAGGGTAATTGAAAGTACTGGATTGTGTGATTGCTCTCTTGAAGAAGGTAATGAATGTGAAACTTAATACGTCTCAGAGGGGGGAACTATATAGAATATTTTAACCACAAAATGTTAACCACAAAATGTGTACCCATATTTGATAATGTTTAATCCTCAATGCTATAGATGTGTGGAACTGGTATAGTGCAAAATGTATCACTGTATCTCAATAAAAGGCTTGCTGATTAGAACTGTGCATGGAACAGGAAGTGTATGCTGAGGAACTTAGGCCTAAAAATGACCTATATGGCCTTACATATACATGAGAATTCTGCCTAAAGTGGGAAACAGGAACAAGTGAGTAAGTCTTCCTTAAACAATAAGATAAGGATATGGGGTAATATTAAAAACAGGGCACATATGTATGGGAATATGTGTCTTGGTAAAAACAGGATATGGAAGTCTTTTCATGTAAATGTATATAAGCATGCACATCTGAAAAGCTGAGCAGCAATTTCTCTGCAGAGAATAAAGTCTATTGGCCTCAGCACCCCTCCTCTCCAGAGTGATCTTTGCACCTTTGGACAAGCGTTGGTAACTGCTACTACACAGGCTACCTCGAACACATGTAGCAAGGTCTTCAATCTACTGAGATGGCCCCCTAGTGGGTTGGAGTGGACGTAATGTAATACCAGTTGATAATTTTCCCCCTATTCTATTTTCTCTCTATCTATTGTTGTAGCTGCAGGGTCCACCTTGTCAGGTGAGAGGAGGTCTTTGGGCAATTGAATGCCCATGGGAGCACCCCATGGTCAGTAAAGACATCAAATTGACCTCAAGACTCCTTCTAAGAAATGTCTGCTCTTTTCTACTGCCCAAACCACTGCCAGACACTTCTTCTCTGAGGTAGAGTAGTTCAGCTCTGCCCCTCTTAATGTCCTTGATATATATGCTATTACTTTCTCTCTCTCTTCAGTCTACTGGGTCAGTATGGCTCCTAGGCCAAGCTCACTGGCATCTGTGTGAACCTGGAAAGGCAGGGAGAGGTTGGGAGGTGCGAGCACTGGTGGGTTTTGTAGCATGGTCTTCAATGCTCCAAAGTCAGCTTGACACTCTGATGACCACTCCCACTTGACCCCTTTCTTCAAACCTGGAATGAACTTATGGTACCACCCCACCAAACCAAGGAAGCGCTGGAGAGACTTCAGGTCAGTTGGCAGTGGGTAGTCTACCACCACTTGGATTTTAGCAGCGTCAGCTTCCACCCCCTGTCTGAAGATGATATGGCCTAAAAACTTCAGCTGCTGCTTGAAGAAGTGGCACTTTTTAATTTTGAGTGTCAGATTGGCTTTGGTGAGTCTCTGCAGCACTGTACTGAATGTCCTTTACATGCTGTTCACAGGTCTTAGAATATATGATGACCCCACGCACCCCTCACACAAACTCTTTACCTTCCTACCATCTGGCAAATGGTACCAAAGCATTGGGGCCCTCATGACCAGACTGTGCAACAGTTTCTTCCCCCAAGCCATCAGACTCCTCAACACTCAGAGACTAGACTGACAACACACACAAACACACATACACTCAACTGAACATCACCCCATTCTCTTTGCAATTTTTGCGCATTTCTGTATTCAATTTCTGCTGCCACAATATTTATAATATACCGTATATAATCTTTATACTCTCTACCCGGCTGCTACTCCTTATGTTTACATTTACAGCAACTTATATTGTTACTCTTTTGCACTAGTGTCCTCTGATTCACTTTCTAATAGAACTGTGTACTAGTCGGTGCTGCACTGTAAATAATGTGCCTGTTGTCTTGTTTTGGTAGTTTTGTACTGTCCTGTGCCATCTGCACATGTCCGCATGTGCACTGTATGTAAATATGTGTAGTCTCCTGTAGTTCTGTGTTTGTTTTATGTAGCACCTTGGTCCTGGAGGAACGTTGTTTCGTTTCACTGTGTATCAACTTGCTGTATGTTGTTGGAATGACAATAAAGCCACTTGACTTGACTTGATGATGATTGAATGTAAACAAAGCAGATCCTTCCCCTTAGCTCACTAAGCACTCACTCCATGAGCCATTGGAAGGTTGCAGTGGCATTGTGTAATCCATATGTCATTTTTTAAAACTGGAATAGGCCCTTGGTCATGATGAAGGCTGTCTTTTGTTTGCTTTCATCCTCCATCTCCACCTGCCAGTATCCGGACTGCAAATCCAAGGTTGTGGATCAGGAGGTGCCTTCCAAGGATTCAAGGATATCATGTAGTATGGGCATGGGATAAGCATCCAGGAATGGTCTTGACCACAGATGAAGACCATGCTGATGAGGAGGGCTCTATAATGTCATCCTGTTGCATTTTGTCAGCATGTTCTTCTATTATGTCTTTCTTAAATGGTGACACCCCGTATGCTCTGCTTTTTACTGGTACCTCATCCAGGGTGTAAATTCAGTGTCTCACCACAGCGGTCTGGCCAAACATTTTGGAGGTGATGAAAGGCCTAACCTCCATCATCTTCCTCAGCTCCTGCTGATTGTTGGAGCCCCACATAGGAGCAGACTCTTCGCTGGATGCAGTCCGACATGGTAGTCTTGACTCTTGTGGTAATGCATAACCTCCTAAGTCCCAACAATTCATTTTTGTCCTCCATCGAGGACATGAGTCTGATACCTCTAAGTCAAGCACAATTAATGCAATCAATTTGGGTCCTACTGTGCTGTCAAGTTGAGGGGGTGTGGCTAACAAAGCACACAGACTTTCTTTTCAAAATGGCAGCCATTGCAGCTTCCACATTTTATGGCACCAAGGGAGGTAAATGATCAATTTTTTGCAGATATTATGTTTCTCTTACTAATAATCGAATTGTTTCTACCACATGAGAGTCTTGACTTCAGAAATGTACAGTAATTTTAACCCTTTCAAAACTGAGTGATGCAGAAAGGATGTTACTTAGAATTGTGGAAGGGGATTCAGATTTAGAGCTGTCAGGAGATGAGGTAGAGGAGGGCCAGACAGTACAGCAGCAAGATGAAAGCTCAGAGGAGGACATATCATCTTTTGAGGAGCCTGAGCAGGGACAAAGCGATGATACCCGCTGAAGAAAAGGAAGTGAGAGCCTTTTTAGTTGAAGTTACACACACACACACACACACACACAAATGTACAGTACACAATCAGTTAAAAGCTTGACTTGGCAAGTTATTGACCTTGTTGATTTATATAATTAATAATACATTTGCTAAAAGTTCATTAAATTATATCTCTCCTTTCCTTATCCTGTTGTGGAGGAGAACACTGTGCAAGACAATGCTGGCCACAACCACCAAGACTGGAGGCCATCTGACTACTTCAAACAGTACATAGATAACCAGGTTTTTGAGAAAATGTCAGAACACACAAACCAGCGGGAGGTGCTGATCTCTTTAGGCAGTCTTAAAACCACTCCAGAGGAGCTGAAAACCTTCTTTGGCATATCTATGTACATGGCATGCCTCGGATACCCTAGGATCCGGATGTACTGGGCAGCGAAGAAGAGGGTCCCAGTTATAACCAATTCAATGAGTCAAGACAGATTCTTCAAGATTAGGCAGTCCATCAAACTCTCAAATGATCTTGATGTCTCTGCAGAGGAGAAAAACAATGATCCCCTCTGGGAGGTGAGACCTCTCTTAAACAGAGTGCAACAAGGCTGCCTCAATCTGCCAAGACCAGGGAAGGCCTATGTAGATGAGCAGATGATTCCCTTCACAGGTCGGTGTCCTGTGTGGCAGTTTGTGCCAGGGAAACCAAATGCCACAGGACTGAAAGCATTTGTGCTTGCCAGTCCCAATGGTCTGGTGCTGGATTTTGAAGTTTACAAGGGCCGGAATATGTTCACTGACCAGCAGCTGGGAATTGGAGGGAATGCAGTCGCTCGGATGGCACAGTCTTTTCCAAGAGGAACGCATCTGTACTTTGACAGATATTTCACCTCTATCAAAGTACTGGATATGTTGAAATCAAATGGTCTCCTGGCAACAGGGACCATTATGAAAAATAGAATCCCTGCACTGTGCAAGTGAAAGATGCCAGATGACACCAAATTACAAAAACAAGGAAAAGGTGCATCCGAAATGGTTGTCAGAAAACCATCAGAGGTTGCAATGACAAAGTGGCAGGACAATAAGGCAATTCTGATGGCCTCCAGGGTCCATGGGATAGAGCCCCAGGACAGCTGCCTTAGATGGTCAGCAAAAGAGAAGTGCCATGTATCTTTGCCTAGACCTGCTGTTGTGGCTGAATACAACAAAAACATGGGTGGAGTTGATTTCTGCAACCGCATGATCAGCTTTTACCCAATGTCAAGCCGGACAAGAAAATGGACCAGCATTTCTTTGACCTGGTGGCCACAAACAGCTGGATCGAGTACAGGTCAGACCACCAGGTCTCTGGGAGACCAGAGAAGGAGAGTATGCAGTATTTTGTCTTCAAGCTGCTGCTGGCTGAAGAAATGATTGCTCAGGCACAGGGTGGTCAAGGTCAACAGGTTCACAAGGTGGCCAGTGATGATGATGAGATGAGCACTGATGATGAAGAGTACATTCCAGCAAAGAAGAGGAGGCCTGTTGAACCACAGCCCAATGATGACATCAAAAAATATGGGGCACTCCATTTGCCAAAGATAGTAGAGCAGTACATGCATCACGGTGCAGGAGAGAAGGATGCAAAGGGAAAACATTTGTCAAGTGCATTAAATGTAACATGTTTTTGTGTGTTTCAAAGACAAAAAACTGCTTCCTGTTGTACCATGCATGATCTGTTGTTTAGTGCCGTGTATAACAACCCAGCTTTAGGTGACTGTCAAGTGTACAGTATGCAGTTTAATCAAAAAGCTCCACTAGGAGATTTAATTCCTAAAATGATGTTTTAGTGTTCATATGTGTTTCCTTCATCTAACTGTTTTTAATCACATTTTGACGAAGTTCATGAAAAGAAAAGACATTTTAACAGAAATCCCTGTGAAAGTGAATACAATATCATTACATTCTGTGATCAAAAAAGACCTGATGTCCACTACAAGGGACAGATGATAAAAAATAAATAAATAAATTTTTGGATTTTTTTTTTTGCTGTAACATGTTTCTTTCAACCACAATACTTAAATTATCTAAAAAATTTCTAAATATCGAAACCTTTTTTCTCCTGGGTCTCAGGAGGATAATACAGGGTCACTGCTGAATCTAGCCAATGTTGAGTAGGCTTAGGAGGGACTGGCAGTGACTGATGATGAAGTATTGGATGTTAAGCATACCCTTGTCCTGAATGCACACTGTACTGGTTGTTAGCCACATCAAGAATGGCTGCTGTCTTTGTGATGAAATCTAACCCCAGGATAACAGGAAAGGTCAGGTGGGCATCATCCATGATGTAGGTATCTAATGTACAGGTGGAGCCATGCCATTCATATGGGATAGGCCTCTTGGCTCTGGAGTGCCATACCAAATTTTTGCTGGAGGTGTCGGTCAATGTTGGTCATATCCACTTCCCGTTGTCTCCATAGACTCTGCTGCATCAGGATACAAGTACTGCCTGTGTCACTGATCGCTTTCACTTCATTCCCACCAACTGTCAGTGGTACCTGGAGTAGGGAGGGTGTAATGAGTCTGGAGTCATGAGGCTGTGTGACTGACATCCCAGCAAATCTCTGGGACCTCAGCTTCCAAGTGGTTTCTTGCTACTCTTTTCTTTGGAGTTCTGCATACCAACCTTCTGCCAATAGTCCTTTGCTCCCGTACAGTCCTTTTCTACCCAGAAGCCCACCTTGACCGGCTGTTCTACTGTCGTCACTGTCCCTCTTAAGCAACTGTGGGGTTGATGTTATTAAGGATGCGGCCTACCAAGTTCTCTTCCATGAAATCTGCCTTCCACTTCAAGCAGAAAGCATGGTAATCATAGGTGAAATCTCTCAGCTTCTGCCCCTGCTGTTGCACCAGCATCCTGAGCTTATCCTCCACCTCTGCTAAGTAATCATCAGTAGGAAAGCAGGCTTCTTCAGAAGACATCCAGTCATGTACCGTAGATTTCTCTGCCTTCCACCAACTCAGTGCAGGTCCTCTCAACACAATGCTCAGGGTTCCCATGAGTTCAATGTTTGGTAGGGGCTGAAGGTTGAGGAAGATCTCACACTGCTCCAGGAAATTGAGGACACCAGAGGTCTCAGAGGAGTTGTTGAAGGAGAGAAAGTCTAGGCATATAGGATGTCTTGCACAGAATGAGGAAGCACCAGACAAGACATGAGAGTGTAATGTATGGGTTGGGTTACAGGTATGTACCACTCAGAGTAGTGGGGAGTGGAACACTTGTTTGAGAGTTATCAAAATGGAACAGGGGATGGTATATGGGAGTAATATTAGAGGTAGTTGGGGAATGAGTATGTAGCCTAGAAAGTGTAGGGGTACTGGTTTGTCTAACCATCTTGATCTAACTCTCCCACTTAGCTTCCCTCCTGAGAAAACAATCTACGACCATTGGCAGTGGTAGCTCAGTGGTTAATATCATGGAAATCCACCTATAAAAATTTGAAGAGACAGAACTCAGGGAAAACACATATACTCTATTAGAAAGATTCTTGAGTACCGAGAAGTACTCTGTGACAAGTCAAGAGAATTTCTGCTGAAGCTTTGTTACAGTGGTTATCTGTTGGGTTTATTAAACATGACTCAACACTTGTACAAGAATATCAAGTATGGAAAAACAGTATCTAAATATGCTTACATGACTAAACAGAGAATACATGGGTTAAAATAGATGATAAGTCTCGGTCACTCTGCCCTTCATATGCCCATCAACCTCTCTAATATATTGATTTTACGTTACATGACATTGTGTGTGTTGAGAGTCAAAGTACAAGTCCTGATTTTACTTAGTAGAGTAAGAGAAGTCACCATCATCCAGTGCGTTGGTCCCCTGAATTCCCCCGGATTCTTCTTTCTTCACTGTTTCAGTGTCCAGAAGAGGAGGGGAAGCCTTTTTACAGTGTGTGCAGTGAATCCAGGAGTCCTTTTCAGCCACTTGTACAGCCGTAGGGGTGCTCAGTAGCACTTGCCAGGCTTTACACCACCGGGGTCAGTTCCACACCTTTCTGTGGTGATCTTTGACCAGAACCCAGTCTCCCACCTCAATGTTATGTAAGGCATGCGGATGTGGAGATGGAAAAGCTGCTTTCACCTGTGTGCGGATAGACTGAATAGTCTTACGCAACTCAGACATATATTTTACCATCCGATCATCAAATTGTTGTAATGTATTCTCCAGCTCGCTGCTCCTAAAAAAGAAGAGTGACTGTTAATTTCACGGGCAGACCTGTCAGCATTTCAAAGGGGCTCAACCCTGTCTGATGAGTCACACAACTTCTAATGTACGTTAACATTATGGGTAGTCCTTGTACCCAATTTAGGCCCATGTCAAACGTTACTTTGGCCAATTTTTCTTTTATGGTTAGCTTGAGCCGTTCTACAGCCCCTGCCGACTGAGGATGATATGCACAATGATGTTTCAGTTCAAAGCATAAGTTTTGTGATAAACATTCCACAACTTTACCTGAAAAACCAGGACCATTATCTGTAAAGATTTTCTTTGGAATGCCCTATCTGGGAATGACCTCCTTCACCAACTGTTTAGCCACTGTGAGTACATCTTGTCACCTCAATCTGGATACTTGGAAAACATGGCAAAAATCACCAAACAGTATTTGTATCCATATTAGCTTCAACAAAATCCATCATCAAGTGCTCAGTTGGAGCTGACGCATTGAGTTGTGCACTGACTGTAGCTTGGACCCCTTTGCCTATGTTCATTTGCAAACATCATACACTGTTCACAAAATATTGTTGCAAAATTAGAAAACCCAGGTGCATACCATTGTTTATTCACATTAAACATGGTCAGCGGGGTGAGCAATTTTGGCAAGAAAAGGGAAAACAGCTTTAGGAAGGGCTGGTCTGTCTGAATGTCATTCCACACATTAATTCAATTCAATTCAATTTTATTTGTATAGCAATTTTAACAATGGACATTGTCACAAAGCAGTTCTAATTAAATAAATAGAGTAAAGTTAAATTAAAACAAAATAAATTGTAAATATCTGAATTTATCCCTAATGAGCAAGCCAGATGTGACGGCGGCAAGGAAAAAGCTCCCTGAGACAATATACGGAAGAAACCTTGAGAGGATCCAGACTCAAAAGGGAACCCATCCTCATCTGGGTGGTAACGGATAGTGCGATTATAAATAAATCCCTTCTATTATTGTGTACAATGTGGACAAATAGTGCAATTGTGCAACCAGTAAATTCATCACAGTTTTCACAAGTCTGGTTTGTTAACCCTATCCACTGTCCACTGATGGAGTCCTGAGTACAAAACTGCTCATGGCAACTGCAGCCCCAAAGCAACCACAGCAATTGCAGTCCCAAGCCATCACAGTACAGCTCCCCATATGAGATCCGAAAAGCCATCTCCACAGCCCCCAAGAGACACCATCCCCAGCAATGTCAATGATCTTCAAGCCGTCCATGTGGGGCCACCCCCAGCAGCAGCAAGCGAACTTGACCGATGAGAATTCCAACCAGAAGTAGGGCATCAGGATGGATCAGACAGGTCCAGACAGTAGGAGGGGTCAGGATCACTGGCATCTCATCAGGAGCATGTGTAGCTCGACAGAGAGAGAGAGAGATGGTGAGATTGTTAGGTAAGCTTTTGTTTCGTAATAGTTAAGGACATTGTACTTTGTGTGCAAAGTGCAAGCAGGGACTCTGGCAAGACTAGCTATGACAGCATAACTAAAAGGGAGAGCCAGAAGCTAACACAGACATGAGGAAGTCCTGGGACATAAAGCAGCAGCCACTCCATCATCAACAAACCTGAGTGAATGTGTGAGAGTGGGGGGGGGGGGGGGGCAACAGCATCCAAACATCCCAGTTCACCACAACACTCTATGCCTGTGAAACCCTCCAGATCTGCTCCTATACCTGAGAAAAAACTATTCACAAAAGGCTTGACTTAACAAATATGTTTTCAGCAGAGACTTAAACACTGATACTGTGTCTGAGCCCCGAACACTAAGTGGAAGGCTGTTCCATAACTGTGGGGCTTTGTAAGAGAAAGCTCTACCCCCTGCTGCAGCCTTCACTATTCGAGGTACCAACAAATAGCCTGCACCTTTTGATCAAAGTAGGTGATCATAAAAGACCAAAAGTTCGCACAGGTACTGTGGCGCGAGACCATTTAGTGCTTTATAGGTCAATAGTAGTATTTTATAATCAATACGAAATTTGATTGGGAACCAATGCAGTATGGATAAAATAGGGGTGATGTGATCATATCTTCTGGTTCTAGTAAGGTCTCTCGCTGCTGCATTCTGGACTAACTGGAGCTTGTTTATGCATCTGCTGGAACATCCAGACAGTAAGGCATTACAATAATCCAAACGAAAGGTAACAAAAGCATAAACTAATTTTTCTGCATCATGTAGTGACATTATATTTCTTATCTTAGCAATATTTCTGAGATGAAAAAAAGCAATCCTAGTTATATTATCTACATGAGCTTCAAAAGAAAGACTAGAGTCGATAATCACACCAAGGTCTTTTACTGCTGCAGATTATGAAACAGAAAGGCCACCCAGAGTTATTATGTAATCAGAAAGCTTACTTCTAACTGCATGTGGTCCTAGTACAAGTACTTCTGTCTTGGCAGAATTAAGTAAGAGAAAGTTAATAAGCATCCAGTGTCTAATGTCCTTTACACATTCCTCAATTTTATGAAGCTGGTGTCTGTCTGTGGAACTGTGGAAGATAATACCATATTTACAAATAATTTTGCCCAGAGGTAGCATATATAAGAAAAGAGCAGTGGGCCTAAAGCAGAGCCTTGCAGGACACCAAACTTTACCTTAGTATGCATAGAGAAATCACCATTTACATCTACAAACTGATAAGTCAGATAAGACCTGAGCCAGGAGAGGGCCATTCCCTTAATTCCTACAACATTTTCTCTATCGAGGAGAATAGCATGATCAATGCTATCAAAAACTGCACTAAGTTTAGGCAACAGAAGCAAGGAGATCCAAGATGGTGGCGCGGCAGTAGCACACAGCAGCCACTCCGGATACAAGACAATTTTATTTACTACGGGAATTCACCACTGTCCTCATAATTGGTGTGTACATTCCCCCCAGCGCTAATGCTAAAGACGCACTCTGTGAACTGTATGGGGCTATTAGCGAGCTGCAGAATTGAGACTGTTTATTGTTGCCGGAGATTTCAACCATGCAAATCTCAAGTCAGTGCTCCGTAAATTCCATCAGCGTGTGGACTTTGCAACAAGAGGGAAGAATGCGCTAGACTTTGTTTACACAAACATCCCCAGCGCATATTGGGCAGATCCCCGCCCCCGCCTTGGCTACTCAGACCAAATCTCTGTTGTTGTCCCAGCATACAGACCGCTCATCAGCTCATAACTACCAGTTATCAAACTCTTGATTAAAAAACCTGACCTTGACCCCTGTCAGCTGTCCAACTAAAGGCCAATATAAAACCTCCCCTTTATCTCCAAGATCCTAGAAAAGGTTGTAGCACAGCAGCTATACTCATACTTACATAGGAATAACATTCATGAAATGTATCAGTCAGGATTTAGGCCTCATCATAGCACAGAGACAGCGCTGGTTAAAGTTGTAAATGACTTACTACTGGCTTCTGATCAGGGTTGTGTCTCCTTGCTTGTGCTGCTTGACCTTAGTGCAGCTTTTGATACTATTGACCATGTTATTCTCCTCGACAGACTGGAAAATGTAGTAGGCATTAAGGGAACAGCCCTTTCCTGGCTCAGGTCTTATTTGACTGATCGTCATCAGTTTGTAAACATAAATGGTGACTTCTCTTCTCATACTAAGGTAAAGTTTGGTGTCCCACAAAGCTCTGTTTTAGGCCCACTGCTCTTTTCTCTATATATGCTACCTTTGGGTAAAATTATCCGTAAGCATGGTATTAGCTTCCCCTGTTACGCTGATGACACACAGTTGTATGTTTCAGCAAAGCCAGATGACAGACTCCAGCTTAATAAAGTTGAGGAATGTGTAAAAGACATTAGAAACTGGATGCTTATTAACTTTCTCTTACTTAATTCTGACGAGACAGAAGTACTTGTACTAGGACCACATACAGCTAGAAGTAAGCTTTCTGATTACATAATAACTCTGGATGACCTTTCTGTTTCATCATGTGCAGGAGTAAAAGACCTTGGTGTGATTATCGACTCTAGTCTTTCTTTTGAAGCTCATGTAGATAATATAAATAGGATTGCTTTCTTTCATCTCAGAAATATTGCTAAAATAAGAAATATATCATCACTACACGATGCAGAAAAACTTGTTCATGCTTTTGTTACCTCTAGGTTCGATTATTGTAATGCCTTACTGTCTGAATGTTCCAGTAGGAGCATAAACAAGCTCCAGTTAGTCCAGAATGCAGCAGCAAGAGTCCTTACTAGAATCAGAAGATATGACCACATCACCCCTATCTTATCCACACTGCATTGGCTCCCAATCAAATTTCATATTGATTATAAAATACTACTATTGACCTATAAAGCACTAAATGGTCTCGCGCCACAGTACCTGAGCGAACTTTTGGTCTTTTATGATCCGCCACGCCTACTCAGATCAAAAGGTGCAGGCTATTTGTTGGTACTTTGAATAATGCAGGCTACAGCTGGGGGTAGAGCTTTCTCTTACAAAGCCCCGCAGTTATGGAACAGCCTTCCACTTAGTGTTCGGGGCTCAGACACAGTCTCAGTGTTTAAGTCTAGGCTGAAAACATATTTGTTTAGTCAAGCTTTTTGTTAATAGTTTTTTCTTAGGTACAGGGGCAGATCTGGAGGGTTCACAGGCATAGAGTGTTGTGGTGAACTGGGATGTTTGGATGCTGTTGCCCCCCCACTCTCACACGTTCACTCAGGTTTGTCGACGGTGGAGTGGCTGCTGCTTTATGTCCCAGGGTGCCCTCATGTCTGTGTTAGCGTCTGGCTCTCCCTTTTAGTTATGCTGTCATAGCTAGTCTTGCCAGAGTCCCTGCTTGCACTCTGCATGCAAAGTCCATTGTGCTTAACCATTAGAGGACAAAAGCTCACTTAACAAACTCTTCCTTTCTCTCCATCTCTCTCTCTCCCTCACTCTCTGTTGAGCTACACATGCTACTACTGAGATGCCAGAGATGCCAGTGATCTTGACCCCTTCTGCTCCTCCTCTCTGCCTGACCCATCCTGATGCCTTAATTCTGGTTGGAGTTCTCATCGGTTGAGTTCGCTCGCTGCTACTGGGGCCCCATATGGACTGCCTGAAGAACCATTTGGATTGCAGGGGATGGCGCCACCTGGGGGCTGTGGAGATGGCTTGGGGATCACATATGGGGAGCTGTACTGTAATGGCCTGGGACTGTGATTGCTGTAGTGGCTTTGGGGCTGCGGTTGCCACGAGCAGCTTCATACTCAGGACTCCATCAGTGGATAGTGGATAGATTTTAACCAGCCGGACTTCTTGTGAAAACTGTGATGAATTTATTGGTTGCACAATTGCACTACTTGTCGTTATAGTACACAATAATAGAAGGGATTTATTTATAATCACACTATCCGCTGCACCCAGATGAGGATGGGTTCCCTTTTGAGCCTGGTTCCTCTCAAGGTTTCTTCCTCATATCATCTCAGAGAGTTTTTCCTTGCCACTGGCTTGCTCATTAGGGATAAATTCACAGTGATAAATTCAAATATTTACAATATATTTTTGTGAATCTATTTCTGTAAAGCTGCTTTGTGACAATGTCCATTGTTGAATTGAATTGAACATCACTTGCCTGTGACAGTGATGCCTCCCTCCCAGATGCGCTGAATGACTTCTACGCTCGGTTCGAGGCACAGAATGTCGTGATGGTGAGGAAGACCACCCCTCCTCCCAATGACCAGGTGCTGTGCCTAACCACGGCTGATGTGAGGAAGACTCTACACAGAGTCAACCCGTGGAAGGCTGCTGGACCAGACAACATTCCTGGCAGGGTGCTCAGAGGATGTGCAGACCAGCTGGCGGATGTTTTCACGGACATCTTCAACACCTCTCTGAGCAGCACCGTCATTCCGACGTGCTTCAAGGCCACCACCATCACCCCTGTGCCCAAGAAGTCTTCAGTGTCCTGCCTCAATGACTACCGTCCCGTTGCACTTACACCCATCATCATGAAGTGCTTTGAGAGGCTCATCATGAGGCACATCAAGACCCTGCTGCCCCCCTCACTGGACCCCCTGCAATTCGCTTACCGCCCCAGCCACTCAACAGATGATGACATCACCACCACCCTCTATCTGGCCCTCACCCACCTGGACAAAAAAGACACATATGTTCGAATGCTGTTCATAGACTTCAGTTCAGCATTCAACACAATCATTCCTCAGCACCTGATCGGAAAGCTGAAGCTGCTGGGCCTGAACACCTCTCTCTGCAACTGGATCCTGGACTTCCTGACTGGGATACTTCAGTCAGTCTGGATCGGGAACAGCATCTCCAACACCACCACACTGAGCACTGGGGCCCCACAGGGCTGGGTGCTCAGTCCATTGCTGTTCACTCTGCTGACTCACGACTATGTAGCAATGCACAGCTCAAACCACATCATCAAGTTCACTGATGACACGACTGTGGTTCTCATTGGTTGAGTTTGCTCGCTGCTGCTGGGGGTGGCCTCATATGGACGGTCTGAAGAAACATTTTGTTTTCTGGGGATAGTCCCACCTGGGGGCTGTGGAGATGGCTTGGGGATCACATATTTTGAGATGTACTGTAATGGCTTGGGACTGTGATTGCTGTAGTGGCTTTGGGGCTGCAGTTGCCACGAGCAGCTTCGTACTCAGGACTCCATCAGTGGACAGTGGATAGATTTTAACCAGCCGGACTTCTTGTGAAAACTGTGATGAATTTATTGGTTGCACAATTGCACTATTTGTCCTTATAGTACACTTCAATTCAATTCAATTTTATTTGTATAGCGCTTTTAACAATGGACATTGTCACAAAGCAGCTTTACAGAAATAAATGGATTCACAAAAATATATTGTAAATATTTGAATTTATCACTGTGAATTTATCCCTAATGGGCAAGCCAGTGGCGACAGTGGCAAGGAAAAACTCCCCGAGATGATATGAGGAAGAAACCTTGAGAGGAACCAGGCTCAAAAGGGAACCCATCCTCATCTGGGTGCAACAGATAGTGCAATTATAAATCATTCCCTTCTATTATTGTGTACTATATGGACAAAATGTGCAATTGTGCAACCAATAAATTCATCACAGTTTTTGCAAGAAGTCCAGCTGGTTAAAATCTATCCACTGTCCACTGATGGAGTCCTGAGTACGAAGCTGCTTGTGGCAACTGCAGCCCCAAAGCCACTACAGCAATCGCAGTCCCAAGCCATTACAGTACAGCTCCCCATATGTGATCCCCAAGCCATCTCCACAGCCCCCAGGTGGCACCATCCCCAGCAATCCAAACAGTTCTTCAGGCAGTCCATATGGGGCCACCCCCAGCAGCAGCGAGCGAACTCAACCGATGAGAACTCCAACCAGAATTGGGGCATCAGGATGGGTCAGGCAGAGAGGAGGAGCAGAAGGGGTCAGGATCACTGGCATCACTGGCATCTCAGTAGTAGCATGTGTAGCTTGACAGAGAGTGAGGGAGAGAGAGAGATGGAGAGAAAGGAAGAGATTGTTAGGTGAGCTTTTGTCCTCTAATGGTTAAGCACGATGTACTTTGCATGCAGAGTGCAAGCAGGGACTCCGGCAAGACTAGCTATGACAGCATAACTAAAAGGGAGAGCCAGACGCTAACACAGATATGAGGGCACCCTGGGACATAAAGCAGCAGCCACTCCACCATCAACACACCTGAGTGAACGTGTGAGAGTGGGGGGGCAACAGCATCCAAACATCCCAGTTCACCACAACACTCTATGCCTGTGAACCCTCCAGATCTGCCCCTGTACTTAAGAAAAAACTATTCACAAAAAGCTTGACTAAACAAATATGTTTTCAGCCTAGACTTAAACACTGAGACTGTGTCTGAGCCCCGAACACTAAGTGGAAGGCTGTTCCATAATTGTGGGGCTTTGTAAGAGAAAGCTCTACCCCCAGCTGTAGCCCACATTATTGGAAGTACCAACAAATAGCCTGCACCTTTTGATCTGCGTAGGCGTGACGGATCATAAAAGACCAAAAGTTCGCTCAGGTACTGTGGCGCGAGACCATTTAGTGCTTTATAGGTCAATAGTAGTATTTTATAATCAATATGAAATTTGATTGGGAGCCAATGCAGTGTGGATAAGATAGGGGTGATGTGGTCATATCTTCTGATTCTAGTAAGGACTCTTGCTGCTGCATTCTGGACTAACTGGAGCTTGTTTATGCTCCTACTGGAACATCCAGACAGTAAGGCATTACAATAATCCAACCTAGAGGTAACAAAAGCATGAACTAATTTTTCTGCATCGTGTAGTGACAGTATATTTCTTATTTTAGCAATATTTCTGAGATGGAAGAAAGCAATCCTAGTTATATTATCTACATGAGCTTCAAAAGAAAGACTAGAGTCGATAATCACACCAAGGTCTTTTACTGCTGCAGATTATGAAACAGAAACGTCATCCAGAGTTATTATGTAATCAGAAAGCTTACCTCTAACTGCATGTGGTCCTAGTACAAGTACTTCTGTCTTGTCAGCATAACAGTGGAAGCTAATACCATGCTTACGGATAATTTTACCCAGAGGTAGCATATATAGAGAAAAGAGTAGTGGGCCTAAAACAGAGCCTTGCGGGACACCAAACTTTACCTTAGTATGAGAAGAGAAGTCACCATTTACGTTTACAAACTGATAATGATCAGTCAAATAAGACCTGAGCCAGGAAACAGCTGTTCCCTTAATGCCTACTACATTTTCTAGTCTATCGAGGAGAATAGCATGATCAACGGTATCAAAAGCTGCACTAAGGTCAAGCAGCACAAGCAAGGAGAAACAACCCTGATCAGAGGCCAGTAGTAAGTCATTTACAACTTTTACCAGTGCTGTCTCTGTGCTATGATGAGGCCTAAATCCTGACTGATACATTTCATATGTTATTCCTATGTAAGTATGAGCTGCTGTGCTACAACCTTTTCTAGGACCTTGGAAATAAAGGGGAGATTTGATATTGGTCTATAGTTAGGCAGCTGACGGGGGTCAAGGTCAGGTTTTTTTAATCAGGGGCTTGATAACTGCTAATTTAAAAGATTTAGGTACATAGCCAATGCTAAGGGAAGAATTGATTATCTTTAAAATAGGTTTGATTGTTTCAGGAATTATCTGTTTGAGGAAACAAGTAGGTAAAGGATCTAGCATACAGGTTAATGATTTTCATGATGAAATTAATGAAATTAGTTCAATCTCTTCAAGGGGAGTAAAGCATTGTAGTTGTTTATGTAATATTATCATATTATCATCTACAGGGTTAGTTATAGAACTGTCCGGTTTTAAATTAATAGCCTGATATTTCTAGCCTGATATTTTCAATTTTACCATTGAAAAAATTCATGGAGTCATCGCTGCTATATAATGATTGTGTGCATGTTTCTATTGTGGTCTTATTCCTAGTTAATTTTGCTACAGTATTAAATAAGAATCTAGGATTATTCTCCACAATAATAGAAGGGGTTTATTTATAATCGCACTATCCGTTGCATCCAGATGAGGATGGGTTCCCTTCTGAGCCTGGTTCCTCTCAAGGTTTCTTCTTTATACCATCTCAGGGAGTTTTTCCTTGCCACCTTCGCCACTGGCTTCTCATTAAGGATAAATTCACAGTGATGAATTCAAATATTTACAATATATTTTTGTGAATCCATTTATTTCTGTAAAGCTTCTTTGTGACAATGTCCATTGTTAAAAGTGCTATACAAATAAAAGTGAATTGAATTGAATTTAATTGAGATGGCGCTGCATCCTATAATTATGACCTGGCGCGGATTCTACCAACGCGACATTTCTTTTGTGGGACAGCCTTCCTCATACTGTTCATGCTGATTGTACAGCGGCAAAAGAAAGACTCAGAGAGGCTTCTGGACAGCGGCAGTTTATGGTTAATAGCCAGCCTATTAGCCCGTCCTCATGCTCCGCGGGAAAATTTGGAGGTGTATGCGGCGGGGATCAGCAGGTTAGTGGACGAGGCTTTTCCTGAATACGGCAACAGAGCCCAAAGGGAAGAAAAATTTCATAGTTTCCTTGCTGGTTTGGATCCTGTGCTCAGAGCTAAATGCCATGAACAAGGAGCGACGGATTTGGAGGAGGCTGTGATAATTGCAGGTTGGTGTGAGAATGCTAGAGACGCAATAAAGACTGATTACATGACTGGTTATGATGGGGGAAGTAATAATGATCTGTGGCTGATAATGGAGGACTTTATAGAGCTGTGGATCGATTGACACAGGAACTTAATGGTGCCAGTTAAAGTATGTTTACCTAACGCAGCGACTGACTTTGTTGGATACATAGAACCCAATGTGGTGGAGTCTTCCAGTCTAATAGTAGCTCACACAGTGGCTGGGGTTCACAACGGACTGACAAAGGCTCCGATTTTGAATCCTACTGGACATGACATTTCAATGAAACAAGGGATGCACCTGGGTGAGTTATACTCAGTTGAGGATTCTGATGTTCACCTGTTTCATGCCCCGGTTGATGTAGCTGCAGTGACCTCTTCCACAGCTGCGCCTCCTATATCACTGGACGAGTCACCTATTTCTGATTCAGAGAAAGCTGCACTATCAGCATTGCTGTTGGAATTCAATGACAGCTCCTCCAAACTGAATACTGGCAAATGTAAGCTAGTGAAACATTGTATCAGAACTGGTGAGCAGACTCCCATCAAGCAGCGTGCACGTCGTACATCCCCTGAAAAACGTGCCGAAATAGAAAGACAGGTGGCTGCCTGTTTGCGGATGGTGTTATCGAGGAGAGCTGTAGTCCCTGGGCATCATTTGGTGAGAAAGAAGTGTGGCACCTGGCGGTTTTGTGTGGATTATAGACACTTAAACAGTGTGACTATTAAAGACTCTCATCCTCTGGGTGACACACTGGACGCGGTGGCAGGTGCTGTGTGGTTCAGCACATTAGATTTTTCTAATGGTTACTGGCAGGTGGAAGTTGCAGAGGAGGACCGTGAAAAGACGGCTTTTACGACAGGACAGGGCCTCTATCAGTGGCAATCTATGCCGATGGGCCTTTCCAACACCCCTGCCACATTTCAACATTTGATGGAGTGGTCCTCAGAGGGCTCCTGTGGCACATCTGCATGGTATACCTCGATGATATTTTGATTTACAGTAAAACCTTTGAGGAACACCTGTCAAGCCTGGGCCATGTAGTTTCTCAAAAGGGTCTTCAGCCCGACCTAAAAAGAACACAGAGAAAGTTTTGAACTGGCCAGTTCTCCATTCTCCTTCTGAGGTGAGAGCCTTTGTGGGACTATGTTCTTATTATAGATGTTTCGTCAAGGACTTTTCAAAAATTGCTGCTCCATTGAACCAACTCATTGGTAAAAATGTGCCCTTTGTGTGGACCGCTGTGTGCGATCAATCATTTAACCACCTGAAAAATGTGTTGTCGTCTGTGCCTGTCATGATATTGCCTGATTTCAGTATGCCCAGGTGGCACAGACAGTAGCACATTATCTGTTTGAGGACTATGTTCTACTTCATGGCATTCCACAGACTTTGCATTCGGACCACGGTCATCAGTTTGAGGCGGAGGTAGTTCAGACTCTCTGCCATCTTCTGAACATTAAAAAGACTTGCACCACGCCATACCATCCAATATCAGATGTCATGGTTGAGCGCTTTAATCGGACTCTGATTGATCAGCTGGTTAAGACACTTTTGACTTATGGGGGGGAGTGGGATGATTATGTGAAGCATGTGGCATTTGCTTACAATACAACGACTCACTCCAGCACGGGTTCCCGCTGATGTACTGTTACCCACTCATGCTCTTGACTCTCAGATGTCAGTGTCACATGATGAGTTTGTTTCCTCATTGCTGACAAAACTGAACTCTGCCTTTAGCGGTGCAATGATGCACAGTGAGGCAGCTCACGACCATCAAAAACTGTACCATGATGTTGGCTTGCGTCACCGGCCTTATGATGTAGGTGCCATGGTGTGGCTCCACAACCCGGTGGAGAGCTGCATGAAGCTGGCACCCCATTGGAAGGGACCTTATAAAATTGTGCATGTCATGGACTCATGTGGTGAACTGGGACTGACTTATCGGATTGTAAATCCTTTTGATGCCGGTGAGAGGGCACAGATAGTGCATTATAATAGGGTGTGGCCATACACATTATCTGTTTCTCCCCTGTCACAAATTCAGACACTGTCCAATGCTCCAGATTCGCAGCCTGAGTCATTTCCCCTGGAGTCTGAAGTTTCTGGTGGAGCGGGGTGTGTTTCTCCCCAAAAAGATCAGAGTACTTTGTCTGACTCGCAATGTTCAGTTAAGGAGTCTGAGCCAAGTGTTAGTAAGACTGGGAGAGTTCGTAGACCTCCTGGCCATTTAAAGGATTTTGTTCTGTATTGAAGTAACTGTTTGCCTCTGTGTATGGGAGAGTGCTAGTAAGATTTTGTTCTATTGCTGAGCCTGTTGTTTCTATACAAAAAGAAAGAACAAAGGTTTGAGAAATGGGGAAAATTTACTGTGTAAACTTTGAAAAAAAAGTGAAAGGTGGAAAGAGAAATGAGTTCAAACAAACAAAGCTAAATATATATAGGGGGAATGTTGTGTTCTATTAACAGGCTTGTTGCCATTTTAAAAATGTGCTCTGTACTTTGTTTTGTGTCTTATTGTACACAGATATTTATTGTTTATGAATGTTGACCTTGTTATTCTGGTACATAAACGGGGACGTTGTGAGGGTGGGGGACGTATGTAACAGACTTTATTCGATTCTGTTATGTTGCACTAATTCTGGATGTACTGGCACTCGTTGTGTGTGTGTGTGTGTGTGTAATGCATTTTTCCCCTCGGGGCTTGCCATAGATAGGCAATGGCCATGCACACTTTTTTGCGCTAGAGTGTCGCGGGGTTTTGAGTTCTCTCTGGTGTGTGTTGGAGAATAAAAAGTTAAGAAGAGTTCAGACGTTCTCGTTTATTGTTTTCTTATCCATAAGTGTTTAGGCAAACCCTGCACGAACGCTCGGTCACAATATTATTAATTAATTAATATTAATAATAATATTATCTATGTCTGTTAATGCTGAGTTCTGTGGAATGTGTGACTGGTGGTGAGATCCGGGTGATAATTGTGTTCCTGGGGGAAAGAACAAAGGATCTCATTCCAGAAGGCCAGCCTGAGTTGATTCTTTCTTGAGGCCTCCCTGGGTGAGTCATCCCCGCCTTTTGGTTATCAGATTTATGGCTTAGGGTCTTTGGGTGTTATCCTGTGGACCAGCCATCCAGTCTTGGCCAATGGTCTAAATCAAAGGGTTTGATGGGATCCTCTTGGCTGTGATGGTTCATCCTCTGGTCAAGGGATGTTCTAATGTTTACTCTGTTGTTCACAGGGTAGCTGAAATTAGGCAGGTAGTAATTAACTCGGCTCCACAAAGTCCGTGACCGGGGCTCGTGGTTTTATGGCTTCCTTGCTGCCTGTTCACTTTAAGATCCTACACACTGAACAAGCTGAATGTTTGACATGTTTAACGTACCTTAGTCGAAGATTAGTTGATACTGTTTTAGACGGCATAGATCCGTCATGGATAGCCTCCGCTCACTGTCTTGACAAAAAACAAAAGCGTTCTTTGAAAAAATGAAAATACAACAGAAAGGAAAGTGAAAAATACAGCAAATGAAAATGATAGTGCAAAAGAATATGCAAAAATGTTACCCTGTGGAATATGCAAAAGTGTTATCCAAAGAAATAAAATAATCACCTTTAGTCTGAGCCTGACACTTGTGATGTGATGGTAAGTGATGGTAAGAGAACAGCTTCCAAAAGATTCATAACAAGAGCTTTATGCCACATTAGTTTTCCCAGAAGACATAAGGAAACCACAAAGTTTGTAAAGAACGTCAGTATCACCTAATGTATGGAAGCCCATGCCCATGTAATGCATGCCCTGGTGAAAGCAAAAAGCTCTGCCACTTGGGCAGAAAGGGATGAAGGCAGTCGATAGGCTTCAACAACCAAATCTGATGAGCAGATGGCATACACTCTGGAAGACACACCATCAGGAGACTGGAACCATTTACAAAGATCCCACAATCAGCATTAAAATCAGGAACATCTGTAATGTCAGGACGAAGTTTAGAAACAATGTCAAGAACTGTGAGAGAGTCATGTGGTATTCCATCCTCAATGATAGGTAAGAGAGTGACTGGATTTAGAGTGTTACAATGATGCAGAGTGACATTTTGTAAAGAAAAGAGAACATTCTGAGAAGTGAGAAGTCTGGCATTCAATAAATGCATGGTTCATGCATTAGTGATGATCTTCTTAACATCATGAGGCACATAGACATGTAAAACATGCATAGCTACTAGATCACATGCTGATAAACCAGCTTCAGTAGCCGCAGCGAGAGTGCGAACACAGGGAGGATCATCGCAGGGTCCAATCATTTCGAGTAGTATTCAAGATTCAAGATTCAAAGATTCAAAGAACTTTATTAATCCCAGGGGGAAATTGCTTTGCCATGTTACAATTGCTCTCAAAAAGAAAGAAAGAAAGAAATAAAATAAAATAAATATATATCTATTTTATAAATATATATACCTAAATTTGTATTGCACATGAAATGTCCCTTATTGCACATGAATTGAAAATGTAGGGATGTTGTCTGTCCCAATGTTGTTGTGTGAGGACAGATGACATAAACCCATTTTTCTCATTAAAATACAAACAAAAAGGCTTTGAATAGGCAGGACTGCCTAAACAAGGAGAAGACAAAACAGCCATTTTCAGTTTTTCAAAAGTAAGATGAGCCTCTGCTGTCCATTCAACATGATCATGCATTGAGAGTGTTTTAGAATGAGCTAAATCAGAAGAATTTCCTGTATAATCTGGAATTGTGACATCCAACCAATCCACCATATCCACCAAAGTGAGCGCTAGTTGTGACCGACCAGGCCTCCGTTTCTCAGACAGAGAACGGCCTGCTGAACAAACACAACTAACGTCTCCTGTCTCTGCTTTTTCCTGTATAACACAGGTTAGTAGCATGTGTAATCTTATCACAATTTACTCATAAGGTCTCTTAAAAGCCTTCTGATGTTGTTTTAATGAGGTTTCACATAGAAAAGAGTGTATTTGATGAGATTTAAAGGGGTTTTAGTAGTGCCCATGTATAAGCAACAAGACAAAATGGTCGCCTTACTTTCTTACTTTTATTCGTGGTACCATGGCTCCTAGGCATCTGTGATCTTATAATTCATGTTTAGTTAAGGTTTATCTGTGATGTAGAGTTGAAGACATTGTAAGACTGAATTCATTGTTGTTTAGCTTTCAGTGGTTAAAGTCATTTAATCAAATTATCGTATTGGGCTAATGTTATGAGATCCCAGACTATGTTACATAGATTTTTGTTTGTAGTTTGTGGATTTTTTGTAGAATTTATATTTGTAACACAAAAGTTGATCAACAGGCTGAATTTAACCAGTAATATAGTTGCTGATGTGGTGTATATTAGAATATTATGTAGCAAATACAGAAAGAAAGAATCATATCAATCTGGTGAGTTACTGTCATTGGGCAACAGTGTATACACAGAAATTGTATATCTGTAGATTGCAGTAAGTGCAAATGTGACATAGAATTTATACTGTGTGTAAGAGGGAATGTTCTAACTCTGAAGTTGTTGGAAGCCATGATGTGAACATTAGAAACAAGAGTCAAATGAGAAAAATATGTTTGTTTAATAAAGACAGAGAATAGCCTGCTGAATGAACACAACCAGTGTCCTGTCTCCGCTTTTTCCTGTATAACACAGGACATATAATCTGCCTACCGCTCACTCCTGCTTCAGGCCTGTAACAGAATCCAGGTTCTGCAATAATTCATCATCCCCAAAAATGACATAACTTGTGTTTGGTCACTGGTTTTGGTAATTCCCTGAGAGATTAACTCTATCAGGGACCAGTTTATGACCTTGATTTGAAATTACATTTCCCAAATGCTTAACTTATGATTGTACCAGTTGCAGCTTTTTAGATGTGCACATATGGCCATTATCTGCTAAAAAGGTTAGCAATGCCTCAGTATACAGTATACAGGCTTCTTCACTGGGGCTTGCTAAACGCAGATCAATTAATTTGCTCCCTGCAGGTGGGTGGAAAGCCTCAAGGTTTTGCAAAATATGAGTAGAAAACTCATTGGGTGAGTCAGTAAACCCTTGTGGCATCATATTCCACTGGTATCTCTTTCTTTTAAAACAAAAGGAGAACAAATATCTGTTGTCTGGGTGTACTGGAATAGAGAAAAAAGCATTAGCCAAATCAATCACTGAGAAAAGTTGACAATCAGGTGGAATTTCACTAAGAATGGCCAATAAGTTAGGAACAATAGGAGCAGAGGGTTGTACTGCATCGTTAACAAGTCATAAATCTTGTTCCAGCCTATATATTACCATTCTTCTTTTTTACCATGAGGCGTGGACTGGAAACAGGTGAAAGGCTCCCTGCAGCAGGGAGTCAATGATTTCTGAGAGACCAGCTTCAGTCTCCTTGGACATGGGATACTGATCCCTTGTTAGTCCACACAGTTCAACTTCAGTCCACACAGTTCACAATTAGTCCACACACAGTTCACCTTCAGTCCACACAGTTCACAGTTAGTCTGCAAACACTTAACCGTTAGTCCACACAGTTCCCAGTTACTCCACCCACAGTTCACCATTACTCCACACAGTGCACCATTAGTCCACACAGTTCAGCATTAGACAGTCTCTCTGTGTTGGTCCTCAGGATCCGGTAGCGCTTCCCTGATGGGAGCACTGAGAAGATATTGTGTCCGGGGTGGTGAAAGTCTTTTATGATTCTCCTGGCCTTGATCTTGCATCACTGGTTGTAGATGTTTGTGATGCAGGGGAGAGAAGTCCTGATGGCCTCCTCTGCTGCCCTCACCATGCTAGACAGCACATTCCGGTCCTTGGCTGTGGTGCCTCCAAACCAGGTGGTGATGCTTCCCAGTGTAGAAAGCCTTCAGCACCCTATGTAAGACCTTGAACCTGGCTAGATGTTGTAGATGGTAGAGATGCTGGTGCGCCCTTGTCACCAAGCTGTTTGTGTGTGTAGTCCCTGAGAGGTCTTCTGTGAGATGGACCCCAAGGTATTTGAAGCTGCTCACCCTCTCGACTTTGGCCCCATTGATCAACAGGGGGCTATAGTTCCTCACCTGCTTCTTCTTGTAGACAATGATCATCTCCTGAGTCTTGGTAATGTTAAGGGACAGAGTTTGTCATTCCGACACCATGTGGAGAGAATATTTACTTCCTCTAAGTAGGCCTTCTTGTCATCGTTGGTGATGAGGCCTATCACCACTGTGTAGTCGGAGAATTTCACCAGCCTCTTGGAGCTGTGTGTGGCAGTGCAGTCACTGATGTAGAGAGAGTACAGCAGGGGGCTGAGGATGCAGCCCTGAGGGGCTTCAGTGCTGAGGGTGAGCATGGAGGAGGTGTGGTTTCCCATCCCGACCACCTGGGGGTGTCCGGTCAGGAAGTCCAGAATCCAGTGACAGATGGAGTTGTTCAGTCCCAGATCCTGGAGCTTTTTGCAGAGGTGTAGGGGGACGGTGGTGTTAAAGGCAGAGCTATAATCCACAAACAGCATGTGCATGTAGTTTCCTTTCCTCTTGTCCAAATGGGAGAGGACAGTGTGTAGGGTGTAGTTGATGGCGTCATTTGTAACGATTCTTAGTCCTTGGTGTTGTACTGGTTGAGGGCCCGAATGGCTTGCGGGAAGAAGCTCCTCCTCATCCTCTCTGTATTGGCCTTTTGGGAGCGGAAGTGCTTCCCTGACCGCAACAGAGAGAAGAGTCCATTGTTCAGATGGTTGAGGTCTTTCACTATTTTCCTGGCCTTGTTCCAGCACCGCTTGCTGTAGATAAAGTGTAGGTCGGGGAGCTCTGTATGGATGGTACACTCAGCTGATCACACCACTCTCTGTAGAGCCCTCCTGTCCTGCTGGGTGCTGTTCCCAAACCAGGCTGTGATGCTTCCCGTCAGGATGCTCTCAGTGGTGCAGTTGTAAATGTTCCTTAGCACCCTAGAGGGCAGTCGAAAGTCTCTCAAGCATGTAAGGTGGTATAGACGCTGCCGGGCCTTCTTCACCAGGGTGTTAACATGGCAAGACCATGACAGGTCCTGAGTGATGTGAACACCAAGGTACCGGAAACTATCCACTCTCTCCACTGGGGTCCTGTTGATCGTGAGGGGTTGGTAGCTCCTCTCCTGCTTCATGCTGAAATCCATAATCAGCTCTTTGGTCTTGTTGATGTTCAGGAGGAGATTGTTCTCCTGGCACCAATGCTCCAGGCTTGTTATCTCCTCCAGGTAGGCCTTCTTGTTGTTGTCAGAGATCAGGCCCACTAGTCATCAGCAAACTTAACAGTGTCGTCAGCAAACTTAACAATGGTAGTAGAGCAGAAAGTGGCTACGCAGACATATGTGTACAATGAGTACAGCAGGGGGCTCAGAACACAATCCTGTAGGGCTCCAGTGCTGAGAATGAAGGAGGGTCTTCCCACCCGTATTGCTTGTGGTCTGTCTGTGAGAAAGTGGGAGATCCACTGACACAGAGACGGGCTCAGTCCCAGGTCCTCCAACTTGGTGGTGAGTTTGGAGGGAATTGTAGTATTAAATGCCGAGCTGTAGTCAACAAAGTACATTTTCACATAATTCCCCTTCCCAGTTTCCAGATGGCTCAGGGTTGTGTGGAGGAGGTATTGTATAACATCCTCTGTAGAGCAATTGGGAAGTTATGCAAACTGTAGTGGGTCCAGTGTATCATGTAATGAAGAACTGATGAAGTCTCTGACCAGTCTTTCAAAGCACTTCATCACAACTGAGGTCAGGGCTACTGGGCGATAGTCATTCGGGACAGGAACAATAATGGACTGTTTGAAGCATGTGGGGATTGTCGACTGTTCCAGGTAGAGGTAGAATATCTTCGTGAACACCAGTGCTAGCTAGTCAGCACAAGGTTTAAGGACCCGATCTGAGATTGTTGTAGCCAGTGCTGAAGATCAATGATCACTCTGGAGAGCCAAGGTTCGAGGCCATAGACTTTATTCTTTCAAAAAATAAAGCCGAGCAGTTCTCTGCAGAGAAAGCTCCCCAACTCTTCAGACGGCCATTCTTATATACATTTACATGAACAAAAACTTCCACATCCAGTTTTTTCACAAAACCCCACATTCCCATGTATGCTTATCTTAGTGTTTAAGGCAGCCTTTCTCACTTAAATTTATAGCTTGTTCCTGCTCTCTCCACCGGATACCAATGCCTATGTAAGGTCATATAGATCACGTTAAGGCCTGGGATACCGATGCCTATATAAGGTCATAAAGATCACTTTCAGGCCTCCGTGTGACCTTGTGCCTTTTATACCAGTTCCATACGTCTACAACTTTGAGGATTACATGTTATCAAATATGAGTACACATTTCGTGGTTAACATTGTATGGTTACAATATTTCTATAAGATGCCGTCTGGTCCTGCTGCTTTCATGGTGTTCACTCTCCTGAAGGCCATCCTCACATCATGCTCTGAGATGGTGAAAGCGTTTTCAGCTCTGACACCCTCAGCATTCAAGCTGGTATTGGCACTGTTAGCACCATTAGCGCTGCTAGCGCCATTAGCTGCACCCTCGAAATGAGCATAGAAAGAGTTCAGCTCGTCTGCCAGAGAAGTGTCTGCATTCACCATGGAGGATGGTATTTTGTAGTCTGTTATTGTTCTCAATCCGTGCCATAGGCTTCTAGAATCACTCTGCTGAAACTGAGACACTAGTTTCCTTCCGTAGCACTGCTTCACCTCCTTAACCACTCTGCGCATGTTGTAAGACGCAGCCTTGTATTCGTCCATATTCCCGGTGGCGAGCCCCATGTTATAGGCAGCAGTGAGAGATTTCAGAGAGCCACCCATGGCTTCTGATTGGGAAACGTTCTGATTATCGTTTTGTTGTTTTATGACCGAGGTAAATTCCCAAGGAAGATAGAAAGGGCGACATTTGATGATCAGAAGTTCCAGATTGGGTGTGCAGGAGCGAGCGAAGGGAACAATGCTCGCACTGTTGCACCAGCTTCTGTTCACCATTATACACACTCCACCTCCCCTTGACTTCCCTGACTCCATTTTTCTGTCCATGCAGTAAAGCGAGAAGAACTTGGCTGGCTGGATGGCATGGTCCGATACTGCTGGGTTCAGCAATGTTTCTGTGAAGCAGAGGAGGTTACAGTCCCGAATGTCTCTCTGGAGCTTAACCCAGGCTCTGAGGTTGTCAAACTTGTTTAACAGGGACTGGACGTTGGCTAGTAGGATGCTAGGCAGGGGAGCGCAGTGTGCATGAGCAATCAGCCTGCTCCTGACGCTGGCTCATTTTCCTCACGGTCTCCGCCACGGGTCGCATTCTTTGTTCTTCCTCAGGATCTCGGTCGGCCAGCTAGCATCCAGAGTTAAACATGTCGGAAGGTGGGTGGCTTGTAAACCAATAGAAATAAGAGTATTCTTATTGTAGCTAATAATGTCCATGGTGATGAGTAAAATGGTTGGGTAAGATGGTTAGGGTGTGATAAATAGTGAAAAATAACCAAAAACAAAGAGAGTGTAGTTGGAGCAGTTGTGACGGCAGCTGACCTCACCGGAGCTATCTTGAATTATATTAAATTATATAGGTCACCGTTAGTCCCTTCAGTTCACCGTTAATCCACACAGTTCACTGTCATTCCACACAGTTCACCATTAGTCTGCAAAATGTTCACCATTAGTTTGCAAACAGTTCACAGTCACTCCACACACAGTTCACCTTCAGTCTACACAGTTCACCGTTAGTCGACACACAGTTCACCATTAATCTACTCACCGTTAGTCCACACAATTCATTGTTAGTTCACACACAGTTCACTGTTAGTCCACATAGTTCACCATTAGTCCACATGCACTTCACCATTAGTCCGTACGTAGGTCATCGGTAGTCTCCACAGTTCACTGTCGGTTCACACAGTTCACCATTAGTCCACACACAGTTCACTGTTAGTCCACAAAGTTCATGGTCAGCCCATACAGTTTACTGTTAGTCCGCAGACTTTTCACTGTTTGTCCACCCACAGTTTATGGTTCATCCACACAGTTCACCTTTAGTCCACAGGTAGTTCACCATTAGTCCACACAGTACATCTTCAATCCACACGCAGTTCACCGTTAGTCCACACGCAGTTCACTGTCATTCCAGGCGCAATTCACCTTCGGTCCACATGCAGTTCACCTTCAGTCCACACATTTCACCATTTATTCACACAGTTCACCGTTAGTCTCCAAACAGTTCATGGTTAGTCCATACAGTTCACCGTTAGTCCACACACAGTTCAGCTTCAGTCCACACAATTCACTGTTAGTTCACACACAGTTCACTGTTAGTCCACATACAGTTCACTGTTACTCCACACGTAGTTCACCATTAGTGCATATGCAGTTCACCATTAGTTGACATAGTTCACTGTTAATCCACCTACAATTCACCATTAATCCACACAGTTCACCATTAGTCAACACGCAGTTCACTGTTTGTCCACACACAGTTCACCATTAATCTACCCAGTTCACTGTTAATCCACCCACAGTTCACCATTAGTCCACACTCAGTTCACCTTTGGTCCACACATATTTAACCTTCAGTCCATAAAGTTCACAATTAGTCCACACACTGATCACCACTCGTACACATGCAGTTCACCATCAGTCCACACTCAGTTCAGCTTTAGTCCACACGCAGTTAACCATCGGTCAACATACAGTTCACTGTTAGTCCACACAGTTCACCGTTAATCCACACAGTTCACTATCAGTCCACAAACTTCACCGTTAGTCCGCAAACAGTTCCCCATTAGTCCACAGAGTTCATTGTTAATCCACACACAGTTCACCTTCTGTCCACAAAGTTCACCATTACTCCACACACAGTTCACAGTTAGTCCACACAGTTCACCATTAGACTACACACAGTTCACTGTTAGCCCGCACAGTTCACCGTTATTCCACATGCAGTTCACTGTTAATCCACACACAGTTCACCATTTGTTCATACATAGGTCATCGTTAGTCCCCACAGTTCACTGCCAGTCCATACAATTCACCTTTAGCCCACACATTTACTGTCAATCCACACGGGTCACCGTTAGTCCGCAAACAGTTCACCATTAGTCCACATAGTTCACCATTAGTCCATACAGTTCTCTGTTATTCAGCACAATTCACTGCCAGTCTATACAGTTCAATTTTAGTCCAAACATAATTCACCACTACTCCTCACAGTTCACCACTAGTAAACACACAGTTCACCAATAATCACAGTTAGTTAGCTGAACCAGCTGTCCACTCTTTGCAGAACTTTCAAATCTGCTGTTAGTTAGTTGGTCAACATGCAGTTTACCTTTATTCCACACAGTCCACCATTACACCACATGCAGTTCACCATCCCCACACATTTCACAGCAAAAAAAGGAGTACATCAGATTTCAAACAGTGCCCGCTTTGCTCTCTAGGAGTTTGAACCCCACTGATGAAGCCAAGGGAAGGAGCTAACAATGTGGCAGCCATTCAAGTGAATGAGAGAAAGCCAAACTTATTGATGCATGAGATTTGACTGCCATCAAGGAACTACAAGATGGATGTGTTTTAGAGGGAAAGTGGTCCTGGATGGAGAATGGTGCAAAGTTACATGACAATCAGCTATGGAAACAAGGAGACAAGGTTGTAGCTTTGTCTTCAATTCAAGCTGCAAGGCAACAACGGCTGCTGTAAAAATGAAAAGCAAACCCAGGTAGATTCAGACTACACACATGAAATTGTCTGAAGAACTAAGTAAGAAAAAAGAGCAACAAGACAACAAGTAGGTTAAGTGAAGCACTGGGGACCTCCCCCTAACTGGCCTATGAATTACCTGATTCTACGTGGCATAACACAAAGTCTCAAATGGTCAAGAAAAAAGAAGTCATTTTCACATATCATTTAATTTCTTTATAGTTAATTCTGCTATTCCAACTCATGCCTAGAGTTAAAGTATGTCATGTGCAAACAATATGTCAACTAGTGTAGAAGAGCTTAACGCTTACAAATATTTCACTTGAATATGAACATACTAGACTGGTAAGACTTAGAGACCAGTGGAGAGGAACAGCTGTATCTATCAAAATTGTCACTGAAAGGTTTGTTTGGAGAGTGGTACACTCTAGCACTCTAGAAACTGTAGCACTTAGCATATGCGGAGGGCTGAGCATGAACCACAGGAGAGGAAGGTAAGGTGCACAAGTGACTTTTTTTTACGTGTGCTGGAATGGTAAGGCTTGGTGCTGCATTTGGCAGGTGGACAGGTTGGCTTCTCTAAAGTGTTGCAGGCCCCCAGGTGACCACCCAGAGAATGGGAGTGTGTCAGGTGCAGGAGGGATGGCATCCTGGAGGGGGGACCACCAGGAGATCACAGGGCTGACCTCTATACTCTGTGTGGTAGTAGATATGGCCACTGAGGACCAGGAAGTAGGATGCCAGCAGCCACTGGTCGGGATCTTGCTGTACCCCTTCAATGACCTGCACCTGGCTCCAGCAGTGTTTCAGCCAGTCGTTGTCCTTCTGCTCCCTTCCAGAATTCCCCTCCTGTGTGACCTGCGTAAACATGGACAAGACAGGGTTTGAAGGATTGGGATTCACACCTGCAATCATAGCCCTGGTTTCTCCATTGCTCTGGGCCAGGCAGGCCTGCTGGATCCTCGGCCACATGGTTTTTGGTCTTTGGCTTGGAGGTTTGGGTGGCAGAGAAGCCTGGCCAGTCTCGCCCAAGGAGTAGGGTTGCTGGGAGTTCTGGAATGAGACCCACGAGGAGGGGCCATTCCCCGGCCTGGCTGTGCACATGGACCCTGGTGGCCAGTACTTCCTGTCGATGGGGTGGCAAAGAGCAAAGCGCAGGCAAGGGTGATCATGCTTCTGGAGTCCAACAGGGCAGAGACTGGCCGGTTGTTGACCCTGACCTGCAGAGCGTGGGCACAGTATGGAGGTTGCAGCCTGCGAGCCAAGGCTTGTCCACTCTGGAGCCGGTGGCAGCAGGGTCCGGCTCAGTAGGCATGGACTCGTCAGGGGGTATCCGATAATTGGGGAGGTTGATGGGCCTCCTCTCCCCGCAGCCTGGAGGGGTGCCAGGGAAACGGTGGCCTCAGAATGTCACACTGCTTACCCCTGCTGATCTCCATGGATGCTACGGCACATCCCAGAGCCTCCAGCTTGACGATCTCTGTGGCGGTGCCCGACTCAGGCTGGAGCCACCTCATTGCGGTGCAGAGCTGGCTGTCCATTTGACCACGAGTGGCCTTGGAGTTGTAGGCCCAGTGGTGAAACTCTGCTGCCGCGCTGGTCGAGGGGATCATGCTGTGGTAGGCCAACTGGGCCTCCCCCGAGAGGAAGGGGGCTAGGATGCAGGCCCAGGCCCTCATGCCAAGGGTCGGGAAGAGGGATGGCGGTGGCTGAATGGTCCTGTTTGAGCTCCACAAACTCCTGCATGGTGAGCTGAAGTCCCTGGACCAGCTCCTGGGTCACCGCCTCCTGCTGAAGGCTAGTCTGCAGGAGGTGTTGGACATCCATAATGGGGTTCTGGCTGGGGTCCAAGCTCATGCCCCATCCTCCACCAGTGTAGCGCTTAGCATATGTGTTGGACTGAGCATGAACCACAGAGGAGAGGAAGGTAAGGTGCACAAGTGACTTTTATTTACACATGCTGGAATGGTAAGTGGGGTGCCAGGTGGTAGTGCAAGCTTGGTGCTGGGTGAACGGGTAGCGGTCATCCCTGGAAGGGGCACGGTGCAGGAGAGGTCACAGTGCAGTGGTGGGACTCAAGGGGCTCTGCGGTTGACAGGTGGACAGGTTGGCTCTGCTGAGGGTGCTGGGAGAGTCATCCTCCTCATCCTCCAGTCTGCAAGATATAAAGGGAACAGCATTAGTGTGGGGCATAAGCCTCAGACGGTCTTACTTACCCATACCGCAGGCCCCTTTTATACTCTTCTTCTCATGGAGGGTAGGGAACTGTCGCAGCCCTCACAGGTTGCCAGCCATGCCTGATTACTCTGCCCCCGGCAGCCACGTGCTCCCCTGCTCTCCACAACACGGGTGGTGCTAAAGTGGCACTGTCCTTTCAGCACCATGGCAGCAGTAGAGTGGGGAGTGCTTGCTGGTTTATGTGCGTGGGCTGCCAGCCCATGGTCCCAGAGACATGTTAGTTTATTCAAGTAGACAGTGGTTAACAATGCTTACTAACTTCAGTTAAATGGTTCTCTTACCATTAGACTAAGGCAGAGTAACTGAAAAACAATTGTCAAGTTTTATTGAAATTGTCTGTGTTCTTCTGAGTTTCAACAGACTTATTCATTTGTTGACTCAATTGAATGGCACTAGAGCTACTAGTACAGTGCTGGCCTGTTAGCACTGAATGGTCTTGCTACAGTACCTGAGCGAAATTTTGGTCTTTTATGATCCGCCGCACCTACTTCAAATAAAAGGTGCAGGCTACTTGTTGGTACCTCGAATAGTGAAGGCTACAGCAGAGGGCAGAGCTTTCTCTTACAAAGCCCCACAGTTATGGAACAGCCTTCCACTTAGTGTTCAGGGCTCAGACACAGTGTTTAAGTCTAGGCTGAAAACATATTGATTTAGTCAAGCCTTTTGTGAACAGTTTTTCGTAGATAAAGAAGCAGATCTGGAGGGTTCACAAGTATAGAGTGTTGTGGTGAACTGGGATGTTTGGATGCTGTCGCCCCCCTACTCTCACGCATTCACTCATGTTCGTTGATGGTGGAGTGGCTGCTGCTTTATGTCCCAGGACTCCCTCATGTCTGTGTTAGCTTCTGGCTCTCCCTTTTACTTATGCTGTCATAGCTAGTCTTGCCGGAGTCCCTGCTTGCACTCTGCACACAAAGTACAAATTCTTTAACCATTACGTGACAATTAGAATACCTAACAATCTCTCTATCTCTCTCCCTCCCTCCATCTCTCTCTCTCTCTCTCTCTGTCAAGCTACACATGCTACTCCTGAGATGCCAGTGATCATGACTCCTGCTCTCCGGAACTGGCTGATCCATCCTGTTGCCCTACTTCTGCTTTTATTTCTCATTACATGGAAACCACTCGCTGCTGCTGAGGATGGCCACGCATGGACAGCCTAAAGTGAAATGAGATTAGTGTGGATGGTACCACTTAGAAACCATGAAGATGGCTTTGGACTTCAATTGCTATGAACAGTTTTGTTATGATGGCTTAGGACTACAATTGCTTTGATAGCATTAGGACTGCAATTAACAGTATTACACACAAGTCTCCATCAGTGAACAGCTGATAACTTCAACAAAATAGATCAACAAAATAGATTTCATGTGAAAACTATAATGAACATTCGTGGTAACACAATTGCAGTTTTTGTCCTCTCAGCCAAGAACAAGAATCTGAGGCCATCCTGGGCATAGACTCACCCAAACCGGACAGCTGAAGACTGGAAAAAGACTAGGTAATTTTTTTTTTCTAATCTTCAACTGTCCAGTTTTGGTGAATCTCTGCCCATGATACAATCAGATTCCTGTTCTTGGCTGACAAGAGAGGAACCCAGTGTGGTATTCTGTTGTTGTAGCCCATCCCCCTCAAATGTTTTGTGCATGCTGAGATGCTTTTCTGCTCACCACGGTTGTAAAGAGTGATTGTATGAGTTACTATATCCTTCCTGGCAGTTCAAATCAATCTGGCCATTTTCCTTTGACCTCTCTTATCAACAAGCCGTTTCCACTCACAGAACAGTTGCTCACTCAGTGTCTTTTGTTTTTTGCACCATTCTGTGTAAACTCTAGACATGTTATGTGTGAAAATCCCAGAACAGCAGTTTTTTGAAATACTCAACCAAACCATCCTGAACCAACATCTATGCGATCATCAAAGTCACAGAGATCACATTTTTCTCCATTCTGATGTTTGATGAGAACATTAACTAAAGCTCTTCAGACCTGTATTTGCATGTTTTTGCATTGTGCTGCTGCCATATGATTGGCTGATTAGATAACAGCATGAATGTACTTTATTAGGTGTTCCTAATAAAGTGGACGATGAGTGTATAATGAAGCTTCAATAAAAAAAGAGGGAACTGTGACAGCGTTTTGTAATTTAAAAGTAAATTATTTACAAAACATTTGAAAGTAAGTTAACAGAGAATAAGTTAGTCATTACCCTGTGGGGTGTATTTATTTAGCTCATATAGACAATACCTTCCAGACACTGAGATATTAGAATATGTTATTAGGTAGTAGATCTCCAGGAGTAAATGTAATTCTTGGCTATTGGGAATTAATGTTAATTCAATTCAATTCAATTCAATTTTATTTGTATAGCGCTTTTAACAATGGACATTGTCACAAAGCAGCTTTACAGAAATAAATGGATTCACAAAAATATATTGTAAATATTTGAATTTATCACTGTGAATTTATCCCTAATGAGCAAGCCAGTGGCGACGGTGGCAAGGAAAAACTCCCTGAGATGATATGAGGAAGAAACCTTGAGAGGAACCAGGCTCAAAAGGGAACCCATCCTCATCTGGGTGCAACAGATAGTGCAATTATAAATCATTCCCTTCTATTATTGTGTACTATATGGACAAAATGTGCAATTGTGCAACCAATAAATTCATCACAGTTTTTGCAAGAAGTCCAGCTGGTTAAAATCTATCCACTGTCCACTGATGGAGTCCTGAGTACGAAGGTGCTTGTGGCAACTGCAGCCCCAAAGCCACTACAGCAATCGCAGTCCCAAGCCATTACAGTACAGCTCCCCATATGTGATCCCCAAGCCATCTCCACAGCCCCCAGGTGGCACCATCCCCAGCAATCCAAACAGTTCTTCAGGCAGTCCATATGGGGCCACCCCCAGCAGCAGCGAGCGAACTCAACCGATGAGAACTCCAACCAGAATTGGGGCATCAGGATGGGTCAGGCAGAGAGGAGGAGCAGAAGGGGTCAGGATCACTGGCATCACTGGCATCTCAGAAGTAGCATGTGTAGCTCGACAGAGAGTGAGGGAGAGAGAGAGATGGAGAGAAAGGAAGAGATTGTTAGGTGAGCTTTTGTCCTCTAATGGTTAAGCACGATGTACTTTGCATGCAGATTGCAAGCAGGGACTCCGGTAAGACTAGCTATGACAGCATAACTAAAAGGGAGAGCCAGAAGCTAACACAGACATGAGGGAGTCCTGGGACATAAAGCAGCAGCCACTCCACCGTCAACAAACCTGAGTGAACGTGTGAGAGTGGGGGGGGCAACAGCATCCAAACATCCCAGTTCACCACAACACTCTATGCCTGTGAACACTAAGTGGAAGGCTGTCCCATAACTATGGCTTTGTAAGAGAAAGCTCTACCCCCAGCTGTAGCCCGCATTATTCGAGGTACCAACAAATAGCCTGCACCTTTTGATCTGAGTAGGCGTGACAGATCATAAAAAACCAAAATTCGCTCAGGTACTGTGGTGCGAGACCATTTAGTGCTTTATAGGTGAATAGTAGTATTTTATAATCAATACGAAATTTGATTGGGAGCCAATGCAGTGTGGATAAAATAGGGGTGATGTGATCATATCTTCTGGTTCTAGTAAGGACTCTCGCTGCTGCATTCTGGACTAACTGGAGCTTGTTTATGCACCTACTGGAACATCCAGACAGTAAGGCATTACAATAATCGAACCTAGAGGTAACAAAAGCATGAACTAATTTTTCTGCATCGTGTAGTGACAATATATTTCTTATTTTAGCAATATTTCTGAGATGAAAGAAAGCAATCCTAGTTATATTATCTACATGAACTTCAAAAGAAAGACTAGAGTCGATAATCACACCAAGGTCTTTTACTGCTGCACATGATGAAACAGAAAGGTCATCCAGAGTTATTATGTAATCAGAAAGCTTTTATGTAATCACAAGTACTTCTGTCTTGTCAGAATTAAGTAAGAGAAAGTTAATAAGCATCCAGTTTCTAATGTCTTTTACACATTCCTCAACTTTATTAAGCTGGTGTCTGTCATCTGGCTTTGCTGAAACATACAACTGTGTGTCATCAGCGTAACAGTGGAAGCTAATACCGTGCTTACGGATAATTTTACCCAGAGGTAGCATATATAGAGAAAACATCAGTGGGCCTAAAACAGAGCCTTGCGGGACACCAAACTTTACCTTAGCATGAGAAGAGAAGTCACCATTTACGTTTACAAACTGATAACGATCAGTTAAATAAGACCTGAGCCAGGAAAGGGCTGTTCCCTTAATGCCTACTACATTTTCCAGTCTATTGAGGAGAATAGCATGATCAATGGTATCAAAAGCTGGTCAAGCAGCACCAGCAAGGAGACACAACCCTGATCAGAGGCCAGTAGTAAGTCATTTACAACTTTTGTCTCTGTGCTATGATGAGGCCTAAATCCTGACTGATACATTTCATGAATGTTATTCCTATGTAAGTATGAGCTGCTGTGCTACAACCTTTTCTAGGACCTTGGAAATAAAGGGGAGGTTTGATATTGGTCTATAGTTAGACAGCTGACGGGGGTCAAGGTCAGGTTTTTTAATCAGGGGCTTGATAACTGCTAATTTAAAAGATTTAGGTACATAGCCAATGCTAAGGGAAGAATTGATTATCTTTAAAATAGGTTTGATTGTTTCAGGAATTATCTGTTTGAGGAAACAAGTAGGTAAAGGATCTAGCATACAGGTTAATGATTTTGATGATGAAATTAGTGAAATTAGTTCAGTCTCTTCAAGGGGAGTAAAGCGTTGTAGTTGTTTATCTAATATTATTATATTATCGTCTACAGGGTTAGTTATAGAACTGTCCGGTTTTAAATTAATAGTCTGAATTTCTAGCCTGATATTTTCAATTTTACCATTGAAAAAATTCATGAAGTCATCGCTGCTATATAATGATTGTGTGCGTGTTTCTATTGTGGTCCTAGTTAATTTTGCTACAGTATTAAATAAGAATCTAGGATTATTTCTGTTATCTTCAATTAGGGTGGAGAGATACACTGATCTAGCAGCACTAAGAGCTTTCTTATAGCTCAAAAGGCTCTCCTTCCATGCTATTTGAAATACTACCAAGTTAGTTTGACGCCATTTACGTTCTAGTTTTCGAGTGGTCTGTTTTAAAGTTCGTGTGTGATCACTATACCAGGGTGCTAGCTTTTTCTCCCTAATTATTTTTCTTTTAAGTGGAGCTACCTTATCTAGCGAGTTGCAGAACGTTGATTCTAAGCATTCAGTTGCCTGGTCAAGTTCTTCAGGATCAGAAGGTGACATGGTGACGTCTGACACAGTGACGTGGCAAGGTGCATATACTATGATTAAGACACATTTTAAATGAGATGAGGTAATGATCTGAGATAGCTTCATACTGTGGACATGAGACTATATTTTCTATATTTAATCCGAATGTTAGTATTAAATCAAGAGTGTGACCACCACTATGGGTGGGTCCTATTACATTCTGATTAACCCCTACTGAATCTAGAATGGACACAACTGCTGTTCTCAGGGGGTCTTCTGGATTATCAAAATGAATATTAAAGTCTCCAACAATTAATGCCTTGTCTAAAGAAACAACCAGGTTAGAGATGAAATCTGCAAATTCACACAGGAATTCCGAATATGGCCCTGGGGGTCTGTAAATAATAATTACTGGAATCACCTGGGTAGACTTATTTTTAGTGGCTACGTATGTTATGTTAGAATAAAGAGCTTCAAATGCGTTGAATTTATGACTAGGTTTTTGTGTGACGGCTAGATTATCATTATAAATGACTGCGACGCCTCCTCCTCTGCCAGTTAGACGGGGCTGATGTATGTAACTGTACCCGGGAGGACTAGCTTCATTTAATGCTACAAACTCGTTTGGTTTAATCCACGTTTCTGTTAAACACAGTACATCAAACTCCTGATCAGTAATGGTTTCATTAACAATAAGCGCTTTAGACGTAAGAGATCTAACATTCAACAGTCCTAGCTTCAGATCAACGGAGCTGGCTATGCATTCGGTTTGGTTTAATTTTATGTTAATTAGGTTACTAAAACAAACTGTCTGAGTATGTCTATAATTTTGTTTAGCTCGGGGACCAGACACAGTCTCAATGCGGTGGAACCTAAGTGACGACTCAGTGCAGCTAGCAGACGGTCGGTTTAGCCTGCTTGTCTGCTCCCTGGCCTTGGCCCTGGATTGTCACCGATTAACTAGGCCTGTTCTGAGACTATGTGCTATGCTGCAAGAAATGAGAACAGCACCTTCCCGAGTGGGATGGACACTGTCCCGCCCTAAAGTCCAGCCTTGCCCTCAAAGATTGTCCAATTATCTATAAAGCCCACATTGTTTTCGGGGCACCACCTGGACATCCAGCAGTTCAGCGACCATAACCTGCTGTAAGCTACATTGCCACACCGCATTGGGATGGGGCCAGAGCATACTACAGCATCGGACATCGCCTTCGCTAATTTACACACCTCTACCAAGTTACTCTTAGTAACCTCAGACTGACGAAGGCGTATATCATTAGCTCCTACATGAATAACTATCTTTGAGAACCTGTGCTTGCCTAAGTCCCTAAGATTACCTGCTATGTCCGGCGCCCTGGCTCCCGGTATACACCTAACTAAAGCTGCTGGTGCCCCTAAAGGCCTAGCTAATTTCACGTGCCGCAAGATAGAGTCACCTATAACCAGAGCTCTTTCAGGTTTCTCAGCGGGTGCGTCACTGAGGAGAGCAAACCTGTTGGACACGTGAAGCGGAGAGGAGTGGTGCTCCCGCGGGCGAGCCTTAGCGTTAGCTTTGGCTTTGCGATTATGCCGCCGAGTCGTCACCCATTCGCCCCGCTGTGAGGGCTCTAATGCCGGAGTTGGGGGATTACTAACTCCACCTAAGGCATCCAGACTTTCCCCTACAGAAACTACGCTGCTCTCACTCTCATTAACCCTCTCTAGAGTCTGGATGTGCACCTCTAATGCTGCAATCTTCTCCGTCAGAGAGCTAACTAACATGCATTTATCACAAATAAAGCTAATACTAATGACGGAGGAAGAGTGACTAAACATCCTGCACTCAACACACTGAACAAGCTGAATGCTTGACATGTTGTTTAATGCACCTTAGTCGAAGATTTGCTGATATTATTGCAGACGGCATGGATCCGGTGTGAATGGCCTCCGCTCGCTGTCTTGACAAAATACAAAAGCGCACTTCGAGAGAAAGAAAAATGAAAATATGGTAGAAGAGAATGTGAAAAATACAACAGATGAAAACGATAGCGTGATATTATTGATTTAAAAAAAGAAAGAAACAGTATAGTTAAGACGCCGATGCAGGCAAGAAACTCCCGGCAAAACAATTCGAAAACAGGAAGTGACACCACAATAAGTGTGCTAACTAATGCTAACTAATATGATTAATATTTAATCAATAGTTGTTATAAAATGGCCATATTTTTAGCAAGTAATTCTACAGGAGAAATGGAAGACTCAGTAATTACTGCTTAATTAAAAATTGACTTCTATTAACATACTTACTGATTAACTAGTAGCTCTTAGTAGTTAATAAGTGTTAATGAAGAACTACTCATTTGTACCTGCTTAGTTCCTGCACAGTTAGCTATGAGCTGTTAAACAGATCTGTATTGTTACTGATTAATAAATTCATTTACTGTTGATTTCAGTTAGCAAGAATATCAGAGGGTAGAGGGCTCACCAATGAGTAAAGCTGCAAAGCTCCAAAAGCATTGCAAAATCAGCACCAAGGACAGCAACCAAAATAAAAACACAAGCGCGCAAAATCCTGGCAGGGCCAGATGAAATTCTTCACAGCTAAAGACTGCTTATCATCATAAACCCTCCTGTTAAGTAATCTGCCTTTGGTTGCTTTTGTTAGAAAGGAATTCCATCCAGTCAGCCCCTAATAATAAAACAACTCTGCTGTGTTCTGTGGTGACCTTCAAGAGCCTGAAAGCAAATAACAAAAAATTACAACAACTTAAGCACATGCACAATTAACAAAATTTTATATTTAAATATTTTATATTTAAGTTGTAAATATTGCTCTATTGGACATACATGGGGACTTAAATCAACATAGCATTGTCAGGAATTTACTGAAGATGATAGACTGAGAGCCACAAATTTGTAAGGTAATTGTAAACCTAATATACCTCATATCCTGTGAGTTTTAATTCAACCACTCAAAAGAACATGGCTTTAAAACGAATGATATGAAGGCTGACACCGTATGCAGTCCTTGGATATTTCTATAGTCCAACACTGGGGGGCACCACATCACTATATTACATTAAGTCTTGTGACCATACCAAATGAATAGATACATATACATATAAAAATCAACAACTAATAATAATAATAATAATAATAATACTGCATTGCATTGCTAATACTGTTTGTAAATCTGCATTAATTATAACACCAAAATGATCATGATCTTAATGTAATTTAGATTAGCTTATATCCCTCCTAAAATGGAATAGCTTCTTTTCTGTGCTTCATTATGCCGTATTAGTGATCACATATATATAGTATAGTTACCATTTGAGTACCTGGCCAGTACAAACTCCTCCTGTATTTCACAACTGATTTTTGACAATAGAAATTGAGTAGAGATGAAGTGAAGTTTAATTAATACATTTTAATTCTAATTATTTTACTTGTGTAAAATGACCCCACTCCCTGTTTGAAAAACGAACAACAAAAACAGGTTTAATATTGCTTGTTTTCAGCAACGTAATTTGAGTTAATGCTGTTTCCCTTATGCGCTGTACATACCTGTGCCTCACAGAGAGCAAAACACTGGGGTCAACACCATTAACCCCTCTACTGAAAAACACACCATCACTGTGGGCCAACATGGCATTAGTTACACCAAGTTCACCATAGTCCTGCAGGCTAAAATGCTCTGTCAACACTAAGCAAACAGCAAGCACCTACAGCATCAACTTCCTCTGATCATCATCAATGGGATATGTTTCCATAATTTAATTAGAAGATATTTTGAAAAAAAAAATAGCATTTAACTTGTATTTGAAAATAAACACCATTGCTGTTTTTGTCAAAGATTAAGCTTATGAATAAAGTGAGTAATAGAAATGTTACCATTTATGAACATGGAGTATGCTGGCTGCATTACAGCACAATTATCATTTAAAAACAATTTTAATATTGTATAATGGTATAATAATATTTTAATATTGTTTACAGTTAGTCATTAACCTTTTATAAAGGGAAGCGGATGAAATGGCTATGAAAGTATGTTCAGTAGCCATACTCAAAGCTCTTTTGCCCTTTTAATCCTGTAATGGCTGAGAGAGACAGTACCATGTTTGTTTTGAGCTGGAGCTTTAGGGCTTTCTGAGCTGGTTGGGGAAAGGTATGGGGTGATCATCAGACAAGTTGTTTGTTGCTAAAGCTTAGCCTGTAATGTTAACCTTTGCCCTTTCACCCTAACCCCCAGGTACATCCCCTCTATCCACAAATTAAGAAGAGTGACTGTCACATCCGGAACAAGCCACTGGTCCAATCCAAATAAGGGCAGTGCTGGTGGAGGGTGGGCTGGGTTGCTGAAGAGATCTAGTAGTTCATTGCATGTAGGTTGAAAAATACGCAATAAAATGAAGTAAAATTAAAGTATGTTCACACAGAAATTTTCTTACAGGAATTAATCTGACCTACCTGCTACTATCATATAATGTCATATAAAAGTTTCTACATTAAAAATGTTATAAAAAGCAATAAAAGTATTAAAATGAACAAAGTCATTTATGTCCCAGGACGCCCGCATGTCTGTGTTACCTTCTGGCTCTCTCTTGTAGTTATGCTGTAATAGCTAGTCCTGCCGGAGTCCCTGCTTGCAATCTACATCTTCTTAAACCATTAAAAGACAAGAGCATACTCAACATTCTCTCTCTTCCTCTTCTATCTCTCTCTCTCTGTTGCCTGTTGCTCTCTCTGTCAAGCTACACATGAGATGCAAGTGATCCTGACCGCTTCTGCTTTCCTGACCTGTGTGATCCAGCCTGATTCCCTACTTTGAGTTCTTGTCACCTGAAAATCACTTGCTGCTGCTCAGGATGGCCCCACAGCCTAAAGACCACCATGAGATTACTGTGGATGGTACCACTTAGACACCATGAAGATGGCTGTGGATGTCCTTGGATGGCCTTAGGACTAAAATTCCTAAGAACATTTTACGCTCAAGTCTCCATCATTGAACAGTTAATAACTTCAGTCTGATACGATAGACTTCAATTTAAAACTCTAACAAACTAACGAATTCAGAACTGACTCTGATGCTCATACTCAAGTTCTTGTTAACATAATTAGCACTTTTTTCACTATATAGTATACAGTTATAGAAGAGTAATTATTTATAATCACTATCCGGTGTCACCCAGATGAGGATGGGTTCCCTTTTGAGTCTGGTTCCTCTCAAGGTTTTTTCCTCATACTGTCGCATTGAGTCTTTCCTTGCCACCGTCGCCGCTGCACCTTGCTCATTGGGGCTAAATTTATAAATGTAAAATTTATATCCTAGATTTCTGTAAAGCTGCTTTGTGACAATGTCCATTGTTAAAAGCGCTACACAAATAAAACTGAATTGAAATTTAATTGTCCCAGGTACAATTTGTGTAGTTTTATAAGGAAATTGGTTGGTAAGTTTTATGAGCATCTAGGAGAATCTGCCACTGTTCTTCTGGAGACTTTGATTGTTTCACTTGCTTCTATTTTTGCATGCAAATCCCAGCAGATTTAATTTTTTTGTCTATAAAGTGGCCTGTTCTGTAATATATTGAATGCTTGGAAATCTAAAATGTTTTTGTACTGAGTCAAGTCAAGAGAAGAACACCACATTATCTGTATAAGCCATTGAAATGTATCCAGTTGTCCGGACAAATAATTTAAAATATCCACATATAACATTTATGTTAATATCTGACATTATTTCAAAACATCTGTTTAGAGATCAGATATTGACATGAAGGTTTTACCCTTGGTAATTCATGGTAACAATTATAATATGCATACGCCTTTGAGTGCCTGTTTTGTAAACCACCATTTTTGGTCAGTCAGCCTTTTCATGATATATTACAGGCAGTATGGAAAATACTAGAGTCAGTTGGAGAGATCATGGCAGTGGAGGGAGATGTCGGGTTCACAGCTATGAGTGGCTGTGCCAGGCCAGTGGCACACATGCATCAAACGCAGAAAAGTTATCTTCAAAGGCCCATCCCTCTGTGTGGCCCACAGTCTGTCCCCAGTTCTTGCTGTGTAGCAGACATGCCGCATTCTTCAGTCCATTCCACAGAGTACAATAACTTCCTGGAATTCTTTGAAGCCTGGCTGCCGGAGCCAGGGCACTTCCTGTTGTCCTTGCAGCACTTCCTGCATGGCCGGCACAATCAGGTTTCTACCGGTTGCCATGGTGAGGAGGCAAACACCTTCGATGTGGCAGTGTGAGATGCTCCCTAAGGGTTAGATGACATAAACAAAAATCTTTTCTTCTCAATGGGTAATGCAGGTGTTGATTATTTGGCTTAATTGTTTTATTATTTAGAAAACATTGATTACAAGTGTTAGTTACTTTGTTAAAGATGGATTAATGCTGAATTACACAGTTACTTCCTGTTAAGTAATGTGTTAAATAATGTCAATTAAGGGAACATTAATGTAAAGTATTACCTTTCAGTGAACATACTGGTGTATGCATACAATTTGTTGTAAATTAGACATTTTCTTATTAGCAAGCAACATCACCTTTCATTGAGTAAACCAATGAGGTATTTATTTTTGGTACATATGCATTAAATATAAACCATTTTTAGCACTTTACATTTGACCTGAAAATCAGGTCTCAAAAGTGTTCTATTGTTATTTGTTTGTACTCTTTATTATAGTGCTCCGGTCTTGAAAAACTGACTCTATATTTGGATAAAACTCATTGTACGTGATGTGCATTAAACTTTGCATGCTAAAAAAGTCATACCGTGAATGACTACTATTTCAGAAATGTTCATTATCGTCAGTTATCAAAGCTTTTGTGCCTATCAAATTTTGTGATGAGAAATGGTGTGATGAGTGAATAATTGAATGAAGGCAGGTTTCACCTGGGAAAATACGTTCCATTTTGTCTCCACAAAATGGAACGTATTTTCCCAGGTGAAACCTGCCTTCATTCAATTATTCACTCATCACACTGTAATAGTAACATTTCTGATATCACACTAGTATCTGTGTAAATGTTTTGTATCTGACCTAAATCATGAGAATTGTAGAGGTAGAGGGAGAAAGAAAATACCACTATTTTTCAAAAGGCATGTGTACACACTTCACTTTGGCATCCATTATTTTTGTGCATTTTGCACAGTGTAAACCTTTACCTCAGAGTGGGGTGTGTGTGTGTGTGTGTGTGTTTGTGTGTGTGTGTGTTTGTGTGTGAATTGTCTGGACCAAAATGTCCTTACTATATAGGAAAACCAGAAAAATGCAGGCCACTTTTTTCAACTATTCCATGTTTAACTCACTTTCTTGAATATCAGTATGTCATACCACAAATCCCAGTGAAAAGAAAGACAGAATCAAACTATGCCAGTTAAGGAACAGCATGGCTATTAATTGTGGAAGTGGACCTTAACATGCATAAGCCCACATTGCAATGAAAGGGGAAAAAGCTTTAATTTCATACTGACTGCTAGAGTTTGTATCAGGTTCATGAAGCCAGGCTGGGAAAACATCCCATCTTTAGTTGATCCTGTATACATGCTAGGCTAGGACCGACATGTCTCTACAATCTCAAAGTAAACATACCAGTAGTCTGACTTGTAATGGTGCTTTGGAAACCATACTCTTAATGTCAAAACATATTATTTGATTTTCATGTTGTCTGCACCACAAGGAACCTTCTTTCTTTCTTTTTTTCGCCTTCATATTCAAATCATGTAAAGACACATTTAAGATTAACGTCCTTTGTTGCATGCAAATATAGCAAGTTCTGGCTCTGTAACAGGAGGTTTGCTTGCTACATCTCATAAGGGTGTTCGTGACTGTAGCCTGAGAAACCCCACATGGCAACCATAAGTTACAGCCTACAGCTCACCATAGCATTGCTGTTAACACTACATGGTGTACTGAAATAGGTGTTTTCAAGTCATGTGCAAATTGGCAGAGATTGAAAACTGTGAATATGCAGCCTTCCTAACTCCCCTATACTACCAGACATGGCTCTGCAAAATATTTGTGCTCTATGCAAAATATTTATTCTCATTGGCCTCATCCATGAATTCTAATCTTTAACTATCTGTGAAAAAAATGCAAAACTACATTCTTGTGTTGCTCTGTTACTGGTGGGAGCAAAAGCCTGCATAAGCTCATTTTTAACTGGTTGACTGATTTTTCTCCATTGAGACTGGCACTGCTTGGAATTTCACTGGCGTCTCAAAGCTCCCAAGATGTACTAAAAGTATTTGTGGAAGGATGTATAATCTTTCCACAGTACATTTGCATTTTAGAATTTATATTAAATGCTGTTGCCTCATAAATCCCCTGCTGCATAAAATAAGATAATATATTGTTTCAGAATGTGGTACCAACATGACAGATTCCTTTCCTACCAAATAGGTTAACAAAACTATTCTTATGTATAGCTGTAAGCCAAATCTTCATAATGACAATTTATATAGCAGTTAGTGTAGATTTCTAAAAATGTATGATTCTGTAATATTTTGTTTTCTTTGTGCTTTGAATATCTTCTTATGCTACTTGTTTTGACTAAAAGTGGTTTGAGTGATTACAGTCCCCTCCAAAAATAGTGTAATGGCAAGGCCAATGCTTTTGTTTTTGCTATACACTGAAGACATGTGGTTTTGATATCAAAAGATGAATCTGAGATAATAGATCAGAATTTCAGCTTTTCTTTCCTGATATTTACATCTAGATGTGTTAAAGAACTTACAACATGGCACCTTATGTTTGAACCCACCCATTAAACAACCAGACATCAAAGAGGCCAGTCAACGAGAGCAACAGCAGTTGATGACAGAACCATTGTGAGATCTGTGAAGAAAAACAGAAAAAAAACAGTCAGTGACATCACCAACAACCTCCACAGGTCAAGAATGAAGGTATCACAATCCACCATTTGAGAGCAGAAATATAGAGGCCACACCACAAGATGTATACCACTCATCAGCAGTAAGAATCAGAAGACCAGAAACATTCTGTCAATTTACAAACAACAATTTACAAACAATTACAGAAACATTCTGTCAATTTACAGAGAAATGCATCCAGTCTAATTGGGAGGAACTTCATCATGCAGCAAAACAATGATCCAAAACACACTGCCAACACAACAAAGGACTTCATCAGGGGAAAAAGTAGAAGGTTTTAGACTGGTCAAGTCAATCACCAGACCTTAACACGGTTGAGCAGCATTTCACCTCCTGAAGAGGAGACTGAAAGGAGAAACCCCCCAAAACAAATAACAACTGAAAGAAGCTGCACTAAAGCATCAAAAAAACAAAAAAAAGAATGCAACAGTTTGGTGATGTTAGTGGGTCGCTGGCTTGATGCAGTTATTGCAAGCAAGGGATATGCAACCAAATATTAAGGGTTATTTTAATTTACTTTAAGAATATCTGTTGCTATACTTTTGTTCACCTAAAAAGTGTGTGGCCTGCCACCAAAGGTGCCATGGTTTAAATTATTTAACATATCTATGTATTAATATCAGAAAATGAAAGCTGAAAATCTATTGTCTCATATTCATTGATATTGATTTCAAACCCAAATGTCTTCAGAATTGTCCTCGCTGTGGTCTTACCAATACTTTTGGAGGGGATTGTGTATAAGCAATGTGTATCCAAGTTCAGTAACCTTTGTGCAAATCTGGTGTTACAACTCAGAATCAGACGCAGCAATCTATGCCACAAGATAGATATGAAAATGTGATCTAGCTTGTGTATGTCTATCTGTGTTTGTCTCACTGCTAACCTTTGCGTTATTTTCAGAGGACGTCTGTGGCAGCAGAGGCATGGTCAAGCAGCAGTTGTGGGTGAGAGGAGTTGGGTTGAACCGGCAGTTAATGCTGCTGCAAACTGTCACGCCTCCAGCTGCAGCGCCTCCATCCTAGGCTGATCCAGCCAGCCCTGATGTTGATCACGAAGATGTCCTCCATGGCCAACCTGGAGGCCATCATGGAGCTTCCTGAGCTTGCAGCAGCTGCATGGGGAAGGCCAGAGGAAGGGTGGGCCCTATGCCTCCTCTCCTTGCTGTCGGGGAAAGCCCAGCATGCCGCACAGTAGTTCCCACCTCATGGGCAGCTGGAGTACCAGAGTGTGAGGAAGACGGGTTGGTCTGTTCGTCTTCATGCAGCAGCTCAAGGACTACTGTCAGCGGTGGATACTGGCTGAGGAGCAGGATAAAGAAAAAAATTCTTGATCCGGGGTGCTGGAGCAGTTCATTGCATGTCTCCCAGCAGGAACAGTGGAGTGGTCCCATTGCCACCAACCGGCATCCATGGTCGAAGCCATCCAGCAAGTGGAGGATAACATGGCGGCTCCTGCAGTGGCAGGCAGCTCTCTTTTTTTTTTTCCCTCGCTCTCTTCCCCTCTGGTTCCAGATCCCTGTGACTGAAGTGCCAGGACCCCAAATCCCCCCACAAACCCTGTTTCCACCCTGCATTTCCTCCCCTCCCTCTCCTCATTCTCTGATGTCTCCCCCAGATCCCTCTCTCTTCACACAGGTAGAACCTTCTCTGCCCTTAAAAAACATGGCTCATTCCACCCTGGTGCCATGTGGAAACCATCTCTTGCCATCCCAGAGAGCACAGGTTGCTGTGTTGCAAGGGGTCAATTTTTTGATGTTTTTGATGTTTTCACCTCTACCCTATCACACAAACTTCATAGAGCACTTCACTGAGATGCCTCAAGGCATGGTTATATGCAGCCATCCCTACCATTTACCTGAACACCCTGACACTGATTCTGAGGAAAAACGGCATTTTCCACTCCATTACACCAAGTGGAATTGGGTTACACCAATTTCTCTCCCTTCTGTTTGGTTTGTTTGGAGCCCCAGAGATGCTTCAATGTCTCATGGACAGAATAGTCCACACAATTTAATTCAATTCAATTCAATTTTATTTGTATAGCGCTTTTAACAATGGACATTGTCACAAAGCAGCTTTACAGAAATAAATGGATTCACAAAAAATATACTGTAAATATGTGAATTTATCCCTAATGAGCGAGCCAGAGGCGACGGTGGTGAGGAAAAACTCCCTGAGATGATATGAGGAAGAAACCTTGAGAGGAACCAGGCTCAAAAGGAAACCCATCCTCATCTGGGTGCAATGGATAGTGCGATTATAAATCATTCCCTTCTATTATTGTGTACTATATGGACAAATAGTGCAGTTGTGCAACCAGTAAATTCATCACGGTTTTCGCAACAAGTCCGATTGGTTAAAATCTATCCACTGTCCACTGATGGAGTCCTGAGTACGAAGGTGCTTGTGGCAACTGCAGCCCTGAAGCCACTACAGCAATTGCAGTCCCAAGCCATTACAGTACAGCTCCCCATATGTGATCCCCTAGCCATCTCCACAGCCCCCAGTTGGCACCATCCCCAGCAATCCAAATGGTTCTTCAGGCCGTCCATATGGGGCCCCAGCAGCAGCGAGCGAACTCAACCGATGAGAACTCCAACCACACAGAGCATATGCTGCTGCCTATTTGGATAACTTAATCATTTATTGTAACAATTGGCAGAGGAATTTACAACATCTGAGAGCTGTCCTGAGATCCTTGAGATGGGTGTGACTCACAGCAAACCCAAAGAAATGTGCATTTGGGCAGGTGGCAGTACGGTATCTGGACTTCCACTCAGGCCATAGGCAGGTGCGTCCCCAAATTGATAAGACAGCAGAGATGGTGGCCTGCCTGAGATCCAAGACCAAAATGGGGGTGAAGCAGTTCCTGGCTGGCTATTATCATAGCCTTGTACTTAATTTTTTGGACATCACCAGCCTGTTGACTGATCTCACTAAAAAGGGAGCACCAGATTCAGTCCAGTGTGCGCAGGCTTTTTGCCAGGTGAAAGCAGTTTTGTGTTGCATTCTCTTGACTTATTCTGCAGACCGATGCGTCAGACAGAGAGCTGGGGGCCATTTTGTCCCAGATGGTGGAAGGAGAGTAAGTACACCACAACAGAGAAAGCGTGTCTGGCCATCAAGTGGGCGGTCCTCACCCTCCGGTACTACCTACTGGGATGCCTCTTTACCCTCTACAGGCTCCACCATATGAGAGATGTCAATGCACGGATCACTTGTTGGTATCTGGCACTTCAGCCATTCAAGTTTGAGGTGTTCCACAGGCCAAGGCCACCTGCCAGGGTGGGTGGAAGTCAGCTGCAGGCCTGACAGCTTCCCGGCATGAGTCAGACGATGGGGGCATGTGGCAGCAGGAGTGTGGTCAAGCATCAGCTGTGAATGGAGAGGAGGCACAAGCAGGCAATGCGTGATGATTCTCATCTGTGTGTGATCACGGCAAGTTTACTTATGTGTGCTTTGTTTGCCCTTTCAGGAGAAAAAAAGAGAATACAGTGAACCAGAGCGAGAGAAGGAACAGAGCTGACAGAGTTTGCACATAACATACACGCACACCCACACACACCGGAGCATGAACTTGGAAAGTGCTGAGGAACTTGAGCAAGCGACAGCCCTGAAATATTGGGATGGTGTTTTATTTTGGTTTTTTCTCTGTTGAGTGTTGAAAACACACTGAAAAGTGTTAGTTGGAAAAATAAAGAAAACACAAAGCTCTGTCAAAGTCTGCATGTCTCCCAAGTCCTCCTTCCCACCCATCTTCACACACACCGAGTTCTACAATGTCATACTCTCGCCCCTGAGAAAGGGAGTCATTCTTGTCAGGTCCCCTGGCTGAGTGCATGTTCAGCATACCAGAGATGTTTTACAGTCTGTATTGTTTCCACATGCTTTATTTTAGCACAGGATTTGCATTTGCTATAGGATTAGGCAATGCTGCCTCTTGCACTAGATACCTAAGAATACAGGAGTTATCAACCTGTAATCAATTGTCAGCCGTGACAATATCATGTTTGCGTTCATGTTTACATGATACATTTTTTTTTTCAAAGCACTTGTTGTGCCAGATATTAGCTTTTAGCATTTACTGACTACCACAATATTGACATTGTTCAAGCTTTTGCTTTGCCTTTGAACTTTGGAACATAAGCACACACATATTTTAAAACTTAAAATGCACAGTTACTGAACAGGCCTTAAATGCACTGTCTACATACAGAAGATAAAATGGAAAGATGACATTATCTTGTGTTAGTCATCAACTGAATTTATTTATATAATCTACCTCCCTTATTACTGCACTCCTATCCTTAGCAAACATACCTGACAAAACTTCCCAAAAATGCCAAAGCAAAAACATTACCTTACTTCACAAAACCACAGGAACATATCTTTCCTGCTCATCTGAGATGGAGAGATTTCGCAGCAACAGGGGTAACAGCATTCTCAACTGACTGAAGCAGGCTCACCATGCTCCCTCTCCATTTTGTACACATATTTTACTGTACTGTTTTTACTATGGCTATAATGAGGATGCTCCTATTTTGTGGCACCAGGTATTACTGCATTTCTTAATTAGCTTTGCTTGTTTCCATGTTTCTGTTGCATACAGTTTTGATATGATTTTTTTATTTACCTCAGCCTGCCTGTTTGTGGGTAATGAATCTGGTTTTGCCTAGGATTACCTAGGATGGACAGACTGTTATGGCATTTCCATATTGAGTATTTTAGGAACCCCTGAGGAACCCTGTGCAGTAGAACATCGGTCTGGAAAAACATATGTGCGCATGAATCAGTCAATTTGGTGTAATGTTTTTCATGCAGGTACTATAGAGTTCAACAGGTTTGGTTTCTACCTTTCATACCAACATTCATGTTTGGTGGGTTTAGAAAGAATACACCTCATTCACAAATTCTGTATCATAAAGGTTTGAGTAAGTCACTGTTTACTACATTTTCTTCCTTGGTCATGTTATGGAATGATCAGTGCAGTATGAACCAGGGTTCAGTATGTTGAATTAGGTTTTCTATTAATATTTTCATAGCATATAATTCAGTGTCTTTTTCATTTGACAAGTTGCATCCATCATGTGTGCCTACTTTACAATAACCTTAATTAGTCATCCATTTGCAGCCCTTTTGGCACAAAGCCAGCACCAGAGGGAGATACGTGTAATTTCTTGTCCAATATTTGTAATAACTGATCTGAATTTGTAATGATAGCAAGGCTATGCACCCAGGAAGGCAGGTCTCAGCACACTGCTGTATTGTTGATGCCAAGAAGTTCTTAAAGTATTTGATTAGCCTTAATCATTCAAATGCTAGTGGTAACTATGGTGCTTGTAGTGAATATACTGAGGCTTTCCAAAAAACAGACAGGTCTGAAATGTTTAGTGTGGCCTTACATTTGCCTGTTCAGAAGTAACTGGGTGGCATAAAGGAAGACATCGTTCATCAATCATTCACAAAATATCAACCCCTCTTCTTCCACTGAATATAATAATGAGAGATGTATCTTGTGTGGAGAAAAAAATGTAATATGTTCAGCCAATTCATTACAATGGGTTTTCCATTGTGCCAATGCCAAGACCGTAAATAAGCTTTCCATTACCTTGACAGTTTTGTAGTTTACACAGCTTGCCATGAGAATCAAACTTCATCTATCACATAATGGTTATGCAGATGTGATTTGATTTTGTCTAGCTAAAGTAACATTGCTAAAGGATTATAATGACAGAATTGATTCAGTTTTGAATCACCTACTATCTATGTGTCTTTTTCTCTGTGTCTAAATTTACCTTTATTATTACCATTCCAGTTATAGGTTTGCTATATTATCATTACAAGGCTTTTACAGTAAGGGAGAGTTTGGGTTTGTATTCGGCACATGGGTCTTATCTCCTTGTCTGCAGAGGCTGTTCTGCAGTTCCTGTTATTGCAGTCTCATGTCACAGTGGCCGAGCCATGCGCCTGACCCAGCTTGCTCGCAACCTGGGACTTTTTTCACCACTTAACAATTGATATTGTATAAAGTACTATGACAGAAAATACAAATTATTTGTTATTACAATGCCAGTGCACAGTAGGTCCAGGGTGTGCTGTTTTCACTTAGAGAACAATCATGATTAGCAATAAGAGAAGAACCCAACTAAACACCAAACTTCCAAACACCACCACCACCTATTTTTCCCCTTCACCCCTTCTTGCAGGTCTTCCCAAATTTCTGGAAAGCTTGATTTGTGGCCAACGCATTTTCCTTTGACTAAAGAGCCTCATGAGAGTGCCTCAGCAGATTAACAGTGAGTACAACTGTATTAAGAGCCAAAAAATCCTGTGTTGAATGTAATGGCATAGGGCCATATTCAGAGTAGGCACATAGTAGAGTTGAATCTGTATTCAGACAGCAGATGGAAAATGGACTTATAAGCTCTTATGAGTTGCATTGGATTTGCACACATGTGGAGCAGAGTTTACCTAAAACAGAAGCATGTCTCATTTATTCATTTATATATTCACCAATTGCTTCTCAAAATATTCATTCATTGCCTATTTATAAATCTCATGAATGGTACTATAGTTCAAAAGTTTTTTTATACTCTCTTTTTTATTTACAGTGAGGGGAAATAAGTATTAGGACACAGTGCATATATCTACTTCACATTTAAATACTGTCATGTCAATGCCTATTCTGGCGACACACACAGTGTCTTTTTACTTTGTACTTACAAACATGAACAAAAACATATGTATTCATAAGCATAAATGAAGATATGTGTAAAAAAACAAAACCGATAGGGAAAAAATTATACAGATACCACAAATGAAGAACAATAGTACTTTGTTGCAAAGCTATTGTTGGCAGTTACAGCTTTGAGATGTCTAAGGTAAGAAGTAGTTAGCTTTTTGCAGCATTGTGGTTCAATTTTTGTCCATTCCTCTCAGCAAATCATCTTCAATTCCCTAAGGTTTCAAGGTTCTCTATGATGGACTCACAATTTCAAAATCCTCCACAAATGAGATTAAATTCTCCTTTAATATGTTCCAGTACAACACTCCATTCTTGCTTCCTTCTTTGATGCCCCAGTACTACTGTATATGGTGTTCTTGGGATCATACGCACAACTCTTCTTTCTCCAAACAAAGTTTAGCGTGACCTGTAGGACCGTAGATGATTGTGGTTCAGTTCATTGTTTTCAGTATAACTGTTTTTCCTGCTGCTTTCAGCTTGCCCTGCAACTATTTTCAAGTGACTGCTGGCTTACCTTCATTATAATTATTCTGAGAGTGCATTGCGTGGTTCACCGGTTCACACACCTTTTGGATGTTATCGACTGTTATTGAAACAGTTGTATTGCGAGGCATGTTTAAGGTCTTTGCTATGACTCTGTAGCTTTTTCCAAATGAGTGTTTAATAATTTTGTCCCTGAGAACTTTAGGAAACTCCTTCACATTCACCATGATGCTACTTCTTGCATGAAATCAACCAATGGCAAAGTCTTTAATAATCACGCCAGGTGCAATTTGTACTAGAACATTTTTTGCAGGATTTATATTTACAACTTGATTTATTTTTAGTGTCTGAATTTTAATATAGAATCTTTTTTAAGCTCATGAATACATACTTTTTTGTTCATAAGTGCAAAGTGCAAAGACATTGTGTGTAAATTTTAAGTGGATATATACACTGGAATATATTAACTAACAAAAACAAAATTAGTATAATGTCACTGTATTTGACAATGTGCTAAGACAGATTGAAAAAGGTGTGTGTGAGGGTGTGTGTGGGGGTGAAGGAGATGATGGCTATAGGGCTGTGGAAACAACAGGATGTCTCCTCTTCTTGTTTTGACTGGTGGGGGGATGGTGGTGGGGGGTATTAAGAGGTGGTAAGAATTTGGTGCTTCTGAATTTACGTTATGCTTGTGCTTGCACTCAGGTCAAACTCTGCACACAGGACTGAATATCTGGCATTCCTCAATAAGTAGAGATACAAGTAATGGCAAAACCACTGCCATTCTCTGAGTGTTTAATTGACTAAATAACTGTCTTTCAAACAGGTTCACATCTATTATTAATGTCCCCATATTATTCAAGTAAAAGAGCAAATTAGTTGTCTGGGTTTGGTTTCTATCTAGAAAGGCAAAGAAAGTGACAATCCCTCATTCTTTGTGAAATTCGTGAGCTTCTAGTTTATCATTGTTGTTTTGGATGGGGCCATTGAGTGCTGGCTTTGAGGATGAGTGCATTCTTGAGACAAGGATGCTTCTTATGATCCTTAAAAGATACTACTAAGTGATAGAATACAGCTAGCTGGAAATTGTGGGAAAACTATTTATTTTTCTACATTGCAAGGCCAGTTTTGTTGTTGGATTTTCTGACTTAGGTGCTCTCCCGCCCAGCTCCTGAATGCAAGCCCAAGTGCACTCCATAACTGCTCCACAGAACCCTTCCTTCCTTTCCTGACTGGGCCAAAGACATGTCTCACAAGTTTATGACACCTATTCTCCTATACTTCCACCGCACAAACCACTTTTCGGGTTGCACTCCATGCTCTGGCTTTTAAAACCCTCTGGCTTCTTATCAGTTCTTATTGTTGCAAAAGATGGTCAGCATGATATTAAAGTATTTTAATGCTTCCTATTATTGTGAAAGTGAACTCCATTTTCTTGAAGTCACTGCCGTATTTTCAAGGACACTAGCAGGAAATATGAGTCATTTCAGTCTGTAATTTATGTGAAATTTTTCAAAATTAGTTCTAGACATCTCTTTTTTCTCTAATCATGGTTTTTGTACTCCGTACAATACAGAACACAAGGCCATGTGACTTATTTTCTAGTTTTGCTTAATCTGCTCATTAAATGTACTGAAGAAAAATTTGCACTGATATCTTAAAATTTACTGCAATTTGATAATTTACAGAAACTGAGAATCCATTTATTCTGCATTATAACAGTATACTATTAATTGGATGCTTATTTATGAAGCTGAGCTGTTCAAGTAATTCTTTTAGATACACACAGAAAGAGGAAAGCATTGAGAGAAACCAAACACGTCTTAGCTTCTCTCTTTTCTGGTGGATTGATGTCAGTATGAATGGATTCTGTCTCTCATGTTCAATAGTTTTGACCTCTAACCTCATAGAAGTGCTTCCAGGTGGTAGCACTCCAGCATCACCTTTCATGTCATGGTGTGGCAATCTCCTGCAGTCCACTAGCAAATCACTAATTATAAATATTATATTATCTTCTCACCCAAATATCCTCTCTGAACCCAAATGCACACCAAATTGCTCATGAAAATATACAAAAATACTCAGTCACCACAAATTTAAGATAGAAGATGTGGTTTTACATGTGTGTGTGAGAGAATTGCTAATCAATTCAACCAGTTGTTTATGACCATGTTAGCAAGTAGTTTTCATTTAGAACAAAGGAGAAGCACTGAAGAGAAGTGCTCAGCCTAAATGGAAACTTTAAGAAAAGCCTCAATGGTGTGTAAGTTTCAATAGGAATATGGATTTAAAATATAAATAGCTTTGATTTTTTTTAAACATTAGGTCTGTGCATAACTCCATATGTGTTATTTCATAGCATTAATGCCTTCATTATTAAGATATTAAAAACTAAGTACTTTTCTATGAGGCACTATAAAAATTGAAAACAACAAACAAATGGTGTCCAAACCCCCAGGTCTTGCACTGCTTCTGCAGTGTTAATGGATCTATGTATGTTTTTTGGGGAGAAAGAGTGTAGGTTACTGAGCCTGAGTGACACTGATTCATTTACTCCTACCCTCAGTTTTAGATGTCCTGTGTATCTTTCACTCATTTACACATTACTCTATGGCTTAACCTTTCAAAAGAGCAATCCATTAATGTACACGTGTGAGACATGTATAATCACTGAGTCAAATGCCCACTCAGATGTTAGCCTGTGTTGTGGATTTGTAGAGTTAACTTTGCTGAAGTTGGGCAAAGTTATGAAATACTCACCATCTGATTAAAATGGCTGTTTGATAGAATATGGTACAATAAACACCATGGGCTATCAGCTAGTTGCCCCAATGTAACTTAAAGATGCTTAATGTAAGATTTTGGAATTTTGCCATTTCTGATTTTAAAAAATGCTATTATGAGCTACTTGTGGAACACTTTGTAATGTGCACTGTGTTGTATCCTTTTCCACCATGCATATTAATCTGTTAAGTGTCAAGTAAAACACATTTGTCAATAAGATTTCATGGTTGTGTCCCAAACAGAATTCTAGGGACTAAATTGGATGCTTAATTAGCAATGACACCATCTGTTGTATTAACGTACTATTTACCAGGGTATAATATGGTTTGGGATGCGCCCGAAGTATTTGTGACTCTGAGGATATAACTATCTGCTGCTATTGTCACCCCCTCAGGTTTACAGAAATGTTATAAGAATAAAAGATTCTTATCAATTAACTAATCATTGAAGTTTCTATCAATTAACTAACTCACCCATTCTATATTTGAAATGCATAGTCTTGTTTCTGTTTGCTTTGTCAAGCTGTTTATCTTTGTCATAGACCTGCGACTGAATATACACTGTTAGCAGTGTTTTGCAGTTTTGCTGTGACCTGATACATGCAGGATCTCATGAAGGTTGTCTGCATGGAGAATGGCAATGTGAATTGGCTTTCCTGCGATCCATCAATGCAATTAAATTTCAATTAAATTTTATTTGTATAGCGCTTTTAACAATGGACATTGTCACAAACCAGCTTTACAGAATTTCTGGATATAAATTTAAAATTTATAAATTTTTCCCTAATGAGCGAGCCAGAGGCAACAATGGCAAGGAAAAACTCCCTGAGACGATATAAGGAAGAAACCTTGAGAGAAACCAGACTCGAAAGGGAACCATCCTCATCTAGGTGAGAATGGATAGTGCGATTATAAATAAATCCCTTCTAAAACTATGTACTACATGGATAAATAAATTGTGTAACAAGGAAATTCATTACAGTTTTCACATGAAATCTGTTTTGTTGAACCTAACCGCAACCATAGCCTTAAATCCACCACAGCAATTGCAGTCCCAAGCCATCACAGTACAACTCCCCATATGAACCATAGTCCAAAGCCATTTCCACAGTCCCCAAGCGGCACCATCCCCAGCAATCCCAATGATCTTCAGGCCGTTTTTGTGGGGCCCCCAGCAGCAGCAAGCAGTCTCCAACCGATGAGAACTCCAACCAGAAGTAGGGCATCAGGATGGATCAGGCAGATCCGGAGAGCAGAAGGGGTCAGGATCACTGGCATCTCAGGTGTAGCATGTGTAGCTCGAGTGAGAGACAGAGAGAGAGAGAAAGAGAGAGAGAGAGAGAGAGAGAGATTATTAGGTATGTGTTTTGTCTCATAATGGTTAAGGACAATGTACTTTGCGTACAGAGTGGAAGCAGGGACTCCGGCTAGAGTAGCTATGACAGCATAACTAAAAGGGAGAGCCAGAAGCTAACACAGACATGAGGGAGTCCTGGGACATAAAGCAGCAGCCACTCCACCGTCGACACACCTGAGTGAACGTGTGAGAGTGGGGGGGCGACAGCATCCAAACATCCCAGTTCTCCACAACACTCTATGCCTGTGAAACCCTCCAGATCTGCTTCTGTACCTAAGAAAAAACTATTCACTAAAGGCTTGACTAAACAAATATGTTTTCAGCCGAGACTTAAACACTGAGACTGTGTCTGAGCCCCGAACACTAAGTGGAAGTCTGTTCCATAACTGTGGGGCTTTGTAAGAGAAAGCTCTACCCCCTGCTGCAGCCCTCACTATTCAAGGTACCAACAAATAGCCTGCACCTTTTGATCCGAGTAGGCGTGGTGGATTATAAAAGACCAAAAGTTTGCTCAGGTACTGTGGCGCGAGACCATTCAGTGCTTTATAGGTCAATAGTAGTATTTTATAATCAATATGAAATTTGATTGGGAGCCAATGCAGTGTGGATAAGATAGGGGTGATGTGGTCATATCTTCTGGTTCTAGTAAGGACTCTTGCTGCTGCATTCTGGACTAACTGGAGCTTGTTTATGCTCCTACTGGAGCATCCAGACAGTAAGGCATTACAATAATCCAACCTAGAGGTAACAAATGCATGAACTAATTTTTCTGCATCGTGTAGTGACAATATATTTCTTATTTTAGCAATATTTCTGAGATGGAAGAAAGCAATCCTAGTTATATTATCTACATGAGCTTCAAATGATAGACTGGAGTCAATAATCACACCAAGGTCTTTTACTGCTGCACATGAAGAAACAGAAAGGCCATCCAGAGTTATTATGTAATCAGAAAGCTTACTGTAATCAAGTGCTAAGCATTTTTTTCTGCAGTGCTTACAAAATAGATACAGTAATCGCTATTCACTGGACTGAGCTACAGAAGTTTGGAAATTCAATTCAGTTTTATTTGTATAGTGCTTTTAACAATGGACATTGTCGCAAAGCAGCTTTACAGAAATAAATGGATTCAAAAAATATATTGTAAATATGTGAATTTATCCCTAATGAGCAAGCCAGAGGCAACGCTGGCAAGGAAAAACTCCCTGAGACAATATGAGGAAGAAACCTTGAGAGAAACCAGACTCAAAAGGGAACCCATCCTCATCTGGGTGCAACAGATTATAAATATATATTATAAATATTATATTATTATAATATTATAAATATTATAAATAGGGATTATAAATAAGTCTCTTCTATTAATGTGTACTATATGGCCAAATAGTGCAAATGTGCAACCAGTAAATTCATCACAGTTTTCGCAAGAGGTCCGATTGATTAAAATCTATCCACTGTCCACTGATGGAGTCCTGAGTACGAAGGTGCTAATAAGAAATGCTTGGTAATGCCAACCAGAAGAGGATAGGTTCCCTTTTGAGTGGTTCCCCTTAACGTTTCTTTATCATTTCATCTCAGAGAGTTTTTCTTTATCACTGTCACCTCTGGCTTGCTCATTAAGGAACTAAATATAATACTACATCTGGATTTCTGTAAAAGTGCTATACAAGCAAAATTGAATTCATCATTTTAGGTTCTCCTCACTCTCAAAACACAATCCAGTTTTATACAGGTCAAACCAAGAAATATAAACCAAGTATTCCTAAAGTACTTAAATTAGCACTTTAAAAAAATTGTATTGTCTGAGCACTTGTCTCTTATCTCCCCAACAGAGTTTTTTGGACTGATGGTACTCCTAGTATCCCTAGTCAGCCAGTATCAGAATGTATTTATTGATAGACTAAAGTCGGTCTGGATAAGGGCATCTGCCAAATGCCATAAATGTAAATGTAATTGTAAGTAGTCTCCCAAATGTCACAATGATTGCCTAGCTACTGTGGACCTCCATTTCAATAGAGGAAAGGACCTTATTGTCCAAGTGTGTGTGCCATTAATCTCCTGGTTATCATTTGCTATAATTCCTTGATGTTGCTTTCTACCACCTACAGAAACTAAGATTATGGAAGAATATTTTCAAAATTGAACAGAAATGACTGTTGTTCCAGTAATCTATATGGTGACAAAGGCCATCTGTCTTTACTCCTTACCATGATTGATCATTCCAATGCAAGCGGTACAATAGCTAACAAATTGCCTGTACATGCCATACACAAGGAAATGTTGTAAGACTTGCCAGAATGTCATCAGTGTATCTGCATTAGATGCTTTGTAGTGTATATCTGATCACAGATTCATCCAGTGAAACCATCACTGATGAGATGCAACTGTTAATGGCAGGCATTTGCGCTAGGCCAATCTGCACATAATCTGTTATGTTAGCTAAGCTGCAAGCCATGGAGGTGGGGCACAGTATAGCAGAAGGTCTAAAAACCCCTTTAACACTCTCAATGAAGACTGTTTAGAGCCTGACAGCAGTGCATGTGAGTTGGTAAAAGTTGATTCAAATTAGTTTATGGACACTGCTGAAGTCAGTTCTCCCCATCATAGTTCTCTCCATAGTTGCAGTTCAACTACACTGATAGTCTGGAAAAATCTCCCAGAGGGTCCCATAAAAAGTTGTCTATCTGGCTATAAGGAGGACTCTGTTGAAGGATGCCAAGCATCTGCAGCACATGGAGCCCAAAATCAATGATTTCAGCAGATCTGACAGCAGGTTGTCCACACAGCTAGAAATTTCTCAGCTTCTTACTCTGCTTGTCATTTATCTGCTATGGACTTTTTGCTATGGATTATTTTCCCTTCCAGAAAATAATTTCACTAATTTCTTTATCAAAATCATCAACTTGTGTACTAGATCTCTTGCCTACATGTTTCTTCAAACAGATACTACCAGAAGCTATCAAACCTCTATTACAAATATTTAATTCTTCCCTTAGCACTGACTATGTACCTAAATCCTTTAAACTAGCAGTTATCAAACCCCTGATTAAAAAACTGACCTTGACCCCTGTCATCTGTCCAACTAAAGGCCAATATCAAACCTCCCCTTTATCTCCAAGATCCTAGAAAAGGTTGTAGCACAGCAGCTATGCTCATACTTACAGGAATAACATTCATGAAATGTATCAGTCAGGATTTAGGCCTCATCATAGCACAGAGACAGCGCTGGTTAAAGTGGTAAATGACTTACTACTGGCCTCTGATCAGGGTTGTGTCTCCTTGCTTGTGCTGCTTGACCTTAGTGCAGCTTTTGATACCATTGATCATGTTATTCTCCTCGACAGACTGGAAAATGTAGTAGGCATTAAGGGAACGGCCCTTTCCTGGCTCAGGTCTTATTTGACTGATCGTTATCAGTTTGTAAACGTAAATGGTGACTTCTCTTCTCATACTAAGGTAAAGTTTGGTGTCCCACAAGGCTCTGTTTTAGGCCCACTGCTCTTTTCTCTATATATGCTACCTCTGGGCAAAATTATCCATAAACATGGTATTAGCTTCCACTGTTACGCTGATGACACACAGTTGTATGTTTCAGCAAAGCCAGATGACAGACACCAGCTTAATAAAGTTGAGGAATGTGTAAAAGTCATTAGACATTGGATGCTTATTAACTTTTTTTTTTTACTTAATTCTGACAAGACAGAAGTACTTGTACTAGGACCACATGCAGCTAGAAGTAAGCTTTCTGATTACATAATAACTCTGGATGGTCTTTCTGTTTCATCATGTGCAGCAGTAAAAGACCTTGGTGTGATTATTGACTCTAGTCTTTCATTTGAAGCTCATGTAGATAATATCACTAGGATAGTCTTCTTTAATCTCAGAAATATTAATAGGATAAGAAATATAATGTTCACACCTCAACAGAATGGATTATTATTATCACCATATAACCACACAGCCTGTCTTTCATATGTTCTTCCTTACAAAATAGCTCTAAAATTAAATATAGTGGTAAATGTTTGTGTAATATGCCAGGTATTTGAACTTAGTTCCCCATTTTTAAATATATATGGGACTCTACCTGAGCTAAATCAGAACAGGACCCTACAGTCTCTTCATAAAATCCAGTGAGCAGAGGCCACTAGTAGTTTTATCTCAAGCCATACAGTGAGGCTTGCTCCTCGGTGTCACTTATCATTTTGCCACCATCACCCCTGTCTACTCTCTCTTCTACACACTGTTTTGTGTGAAGTGTTTGTTCTTTTTCACAGCTCCAAAACATTTAGGTTTCTGGTTCACTGCCTTTTAAAGAAAGTATGGAAGACAAAGAAGGAGTCATCAGCCTCCTAATGAGCCCTATCAGACAACCAGCAAACCCTCCCCTCTTGGGCACACATCATTTATGTGCACTGATCATTGTGAATGTCTCTCTTCACAGGTAGACCATGAAAGGAAGCCCTGAAAAGCTGTTTGTTTTGTTTCTGGTAGAATTGTCCCTCACCACAAAAAGATACAAGAACTTTGACATGAAACTATGAGGGAACATAAACAAACAGCATTCCAGGATGAGTGATGACGGTATGGTTTGTTTGTGGTACCACTTTGAGTGGAGGTATTTTTTAATATTCAACAATTTGCTAGAAGGTCTTAACACTATGACCCTGGTAGAAACATTGAGTTTAGAGAGGTAATATGCACCCCATTAAAAGCTCCCTAACATCACCCACTGTTCTCCTTGGCCAGGCCAGATGAAGGGAAAACCTATCCCCCCACCCCCCACCTCCCGCATTGTGTGGATATGTCTTCATTGTTGTGGTTAAGTGCTTGAGTTGGAAGATAAAAGAGTAGTTCACAACATACAGAGCAGACTGAATGCTGTAGCGGATGTAGAGGTCTGAATGAAAGCAATGGATTTTAGACAGGATGCACCAATAACTTAAAAAAGAGCAAAGAGGGTTATAAAGGTCTCAGGTTCTCCTCTCACTCTCTGTGTGGACAGGACTACTGTATTTGTTCCCATTAGTTCTTAATCTGTGTCATTCAGCTGGAAGGAATCTAATTGTAAAAAAAAAACTTACAACAATCCAGTTTTCAACCATATGACCAAAAACTATTCAACTCATTTAAATAATAAATTCATTAGCTTAATTCCTTTCGTCTTTTTAACCCACATGACTGTACACTTGGTCCATTTCAAATATGACCTTTTTGCTGTACTTTCCTGCTTTAATCCTCCCATCAATACAATATAGTTGTGTTTCAATTATTAGTGCAATTTAAATCCTTTCATAAATATTTGACATTTGTATTAAATGTGACCCTCAAGACAGTGACAGCAGACATAAATATATGGGGCAGACAGGAAAAAATAGGAAACTCTATCATTAGTATGCTCTTTATATACAATCTGTGCACTATGGAGAGTAAAGCAAGCCACATGTGACAGTTTATATATAGACTTTCCAATACCAAGTTCACTATCTCTTCCACATGCATGAGCTCACAAATGCCTGTGATTGGGTAGTGTCACTGTGAATGACAGTGGAGAGAGTCTATGCCCCTCCCACCCAGAGAGCATGGTTAATTTTGCTCCCTTGGCTCCTGGCTGCAGCCCTATCATCAGGAGATTCAAACTCACTGAGTTTGACAATATGGCAAATACATTTCTACCACTGATTTCAAAATGTTTTCCTTTTCGTTGCCATGAAGTATGTAATTTAATCTGCAAAACATTTGTCTCAGATTTCTCTCTAAAGAACTATCTAGATGAAGTCTGAGATTTTGTCCAGTGTGTGGTTAATATGTGCATACTATAATGCAGTGTAAAACAAAAAACTGGGGACACAGGACCTAGAATGTCCGGAGGGGACATGGTGATGGAAAAAAATACGACATGGGAGGAAAATGTAATTCAATGCTTTTGCCTTCCCCCGAGAAACTTTGCATTCTCTCGCAGTTTTTTTTTGTGTTGTCTCTCTCTTTTGTGTTCTCTCGCAAAGATATTTGCATTCATGAGAGAATCTCGATATGGTGTTCTGCTGTTGTAGCCCCTGCACCTCAAGGTTCAGCATGTTGTCTGTTGATTTTTTCTGCTCACCAAAGTTGCAAAGAATGATAGAGTTACCATAGCCTTTCTGTCAGTTCCAACCGGTCTAGCCATTCTCCTCTGACCTCACTCATCAAGGCTTTTCCCCCACAGAACACATTTTCCCCCTTTCTGATGTTTGATGTCAACATCAACATCAAAATTAACTGAAGCTCTTGACTTGTATCTGCATGATTTTATGCATTGTGCTGCTGCCATGTGATTGGCTGATTCAATAATCGCATAAATGATCAGTTGTACAGGTGTTCCTATTAAAGCAGCTGGTGAATGTATGCTAGATCATTGAAGTAGCAAAGTATTGCTACTGCTGATTTTTCCCTGTGTGATTTTTCCACTGTTACTCCTATCCATAATACCAGTATATGTATTATTTATATCACACCATTAAACAAAACTGCTCTTCCTAGAATCTTAGAATCTCAAAAGTTACCAGTTGTTCTGACATTCTCTGCATGTCTCTGATGTCACACCTCTACATTTTTGTTTGGGTGGAAGAGCTGTAATCAGTTTTGAGAAATAGTTGTTTAAATATTATGGAACAGGTTGCTACACTCTGTAAGCAAAGCAAGGAGTAATTTTACTCTCTTCCGTCACTGAGTTATAGTTAAGTTATGTCATGTGACAATGATATTTTCCTGAGTGCCTCTATATATGTTAAAGGTCGCTAATCCTGAGTTAATTATAATTAGAATTGTGTTATGGCCTTTAAAATGAAGGATTGTATCAATCCAATATGTCAGCAGTTTTTAGATTAGTTACATTTCAAGGTATTACGCCCAAGCAACCAGCAACCATAATGTTATTAATTTTAAAACTTAAAACTAAAAAAGAAGATCACTCATTAACTCATGAGAAAACACTCATTAACTGTTTGGAGGTTATGTTGTTCCTTTCTTTGTCGTCTTTAACAGAGAAATTGTTTGGGTTAAAGCTAACAGTGAGAGGTTTGGCTGTTGGTTGTTGGCATTATTTTGGAGGCAGTTGCCCTCAACATCTTGCAGGTGTGCTGGTTAATGTTTTGGTTCATTTGTGAGATAACTGTGTTACATTTTCTGTGCCAGGGTTGAGTTATAAATGGAGGAGCAACCTGCAGAGAACACAAGTAGCTTAAATAATTCCTGACAGACAGTTCAGTTTGTTTGGTTACGCTAACATAACTGATTAACAGCTAGTGATGTGGACAACTGCCTCATTTCTCCTTTATGTCTGTTTTCAAGAGGCATCACCTTCTAACATAAAAAAATGCAAGCAATGAGACCTACAAAAGAAAATGCAGCAGCTTGCAAATTTCATTTGTTCATCTGAAATAGTAGAAATAATTTATTCTGTTCTAAGGAAAATCTACAGATTATATGAGAAAATATATGAGAAAATGGCCAAACAAGTCCTGCCATTGGCCTATTTGTTTTATTATATTAGTATGGTATGCTTTGTCTAGTAAGTGATCAGACAGCTTTACACAAATGTAAAATAGTAAGAGAAAAATTTAAATAAATATAGTCACTAAAGACCTCTAGGTTAATAATAGTTTCAGACAGGGTTTACTGGAATGTGCTAAAGGCATCGTCTGAACTAGAAATTGGTGGTAGGTGACAGGTTTGTCTTTTTGGAGGTTTTTTTTTATTTCAATTTCAATAATTATCTGTCTGGATCTTCAATTGGGCATTTACAGTTTGTGCGTCTTTCAGAAACTCAGAGTCTTCACCTACATATCACTATCTTATATATAATTTTGCGCACACACACACACACAACAAAAAGATTTCTTGAATCCATGGTAAGAACTGGTGACTTTTTAAGGACCACGCAAATGACCCTAAAATGGACACAAGGAGGAAAAAACTGTGAAAGCAGATGAAACATTATTATTCCCCACATTAGTACAATATTTTCCTGTCAAACAACAGGATATTAGTGAGAGGAGCACACCATGTCAGATGCACACAGCAGCCTTGAGCTAATGCAAAGGCATCATGCAAAGAAAAATGGCAGGAGAACAGAGAACCCTGATGTCTGTGTTGCGTGCTATGATGCAGTGACAGCATAACTGGATGGACTATCCTCCGAGCATTTTTCTATTTTAGGCTATTCTCAGGTTTACACACTGCTGTATTTCAGTGGTTTCATAGCTTTAGGTAGCATAGAGTCAGTGGAGATTTGGTCTTGCATCTCAGGTTCAAGTACAATACTTTTTTTTATATACACACAGAAACTAGTTTTTTTTTTATTGATCTCACAATGCTGTGATCCCTATTTGGTGACGATTTGAAAAAAATTGTTTGAGAAGAGGCTAAAACATTTTTTTAATTTCAAAATGACCAACATTTTGTGATCTGCATGGCAAATCACAAATCCGTTACGTGCACCTTCCAGTGAATCAAGATAAAGAAGAATCGTGATTTCAGGTTAACTGGTTCAAAAGTTATGACCAGTTTTATGAATTTGTGAATTGCAAACTATAGACTTCTTGGAGTCCAATAGGACAAGGACTATTACTCATCTACAAAGTTAGGTGAAAATACTTCACACTGTTGCTGAGATATGCCCTCACTTCCTGTTTATTTTTAGATGTTAAAAAGTTAATAGCAAATTTACAAATGTATGAATTATAGTGCCACCTAGGGGTGTAATTAGACAATACTCCTTGGAGACCCCTAGGATGAGGTCCTTCAGTGATCCACCAAGTTTGGTCAGAATATGTCTCAAGGTTGCTGAGATATGCCCTCTCTTCCTGTTACGTATATAAAAAAAATCAGAGAATTGCTGTGAAGACAGCTGAGTCTGTCTGCTGTCATTGTGCCAAAGTTCATTAAGAAGTGTACAAGACTCCCATGAGGAAGGAGAAGAAGAAGAAAACATACAATCACTATAGAGTGCCTTGTAACAGCCAGTATTACTGATGTGTACCTTTAAGGAGTGCTTTTGTCTAAGTACATAATGTATTATAATAAGGCAACTCAGATGAAGACACTGGATCCACTACTATTATAACATTTTATTTATCAGTAACGCACCCCGGTGCCTCAGTCCTGTTTCTTGTTCATGTATGAAGGTAACGTTAGAATCAGTGAGACCTGGTCAATGTAGCTAATAAACAAACTATCTGGGATACTGCCAGTCATGTGTGCCTAGCTTGTTGTTGCCTACCATATGGTACGTACTCAGCTTCACTCCCCGTGGCCCGACACCATCCTGGTCTAAGTGAGTTTAACGCCGAAGCTGCATTACAGTTTGTGGACCAGTCTCATCTGTGGAGTTAGGAAAGGTGTTCCCAATTTTTTTAATTGTCCAATCTGCAGCGTGGACTGATTTGTTTTCTATTGACTGTATCTTCATGTGAATCTGAATGTTGTGGTAGATTTAGAGTTGGACTGAACACTTGAATGCATTTGTGGATAAAGTGTACCCACTGGATCCCATTGGATTCACTGAGCAAACAGAATAGACTCTGTGTAGCACTTGTGAGTGAACAGAACTCTCATTTGACCTTGTGGATTAACTGAATATCACCGGACTGAATTTTTCTCTGGATTATCAGGTGAACTTAATAGCACATTACAGAATACAAGATTCAAAGGACTGAAAGGTAAATGAAAAAAAGGTACTGAAGATATAACCTTGGGTCATTTAGGCTATGACAGATGTTTGTGATGTTTGATGTTATCACTGCATTTTCATGCAGTATTGTGGGGTTTGCTGATGTTACTGGTGATAATTTAATTACAGTTCTAAGTTTTTGCTAAGTTGAAGTGTAATGAGCTATATTAATATTGCTCACAATTGCTGCTTTGTGGTTTGCATTTATACGCCAGCCATTGAAAGTGCTTGAGCATACTGATTTCAGTGTGTAATTTACCTTGCTTAGGTAAGTGTCCATTAATAGCCCATTACAGCAACAGTGTTTTGCATGCAAAATGGCTGCACAGCCAGACTTACAGACTGATTTCTCTGACTTGCACATTGATGTTAAATCTGTGCCTAGAGGTAGAAAATTGCAGGCTTCTGTAGGACTAGAAGCACAAGTTCGAACCTAAAAGCTCGAGCCCCCTGTCTTTGCTAATGATGGTAAGTTATAGCCTGACGAGTGGCTCTAGCTGGTAAATAGCTACAAGTCCTCCCAATTTTACAAGACTTGACTGGTGCCCAAATACTCCTTGAGATCCTTGTTACCTTGCTAAAGAACCAAGAAAATGTTTACTGTGCTCAGCAGAAAGGTTCCTGTTCAGAAAGGTTTTCCTGCCAGCTGACATCCATGAACACATCTTGATGGTTATATTTGACTGCTTCCAGCTCCCAAATGAGCCTCTCCCCACCTTTGTGGCCCATATGCTGGGTGAGTTGAGCTTGGCAAACTGAGTAGTCCACCACCAGGGCAGGAACAGGTGAACATCATTTGCAGGCAAGCACTCGAAAAATATACAAAAATGTGCACTTTATCGCATGCCCATTTCATCAGAAGTCGATCTGCTTATGCGCACTCATGAAATCCACTCAGTTCTTGGCCCAACCAGTCTGTGCCAGTCCAAAGTCCAGACTAAGACTAAGCCTATGTTTGAGACGCACTGTTTCAATATGCTCATTACCTGGCTTCAGATGTCATACCTGCCCTAACCTGCCTGGTATACTGTTCCCATACCAATCGCACAGCACAACGTTAATCCCCCTTACAGAGAGCTCTTCAATGCCGCCAAAGGGCAGTCCTCCAATCTCAGGAGTGGTAATTCTTGGGAGGAGAAAAGGAACAAACAGTCCAGCAGATAGACAGGAAATTTCAGGGGAGAGAGGACATTTCCCAGAGGCAATCCTCGCTCGAGAACCTAAATGTGCCTGAGCCAGTTATTGAACCTCCACATGACAGAACATTCTTGGCCACATTGAAGACCACACATTCATCAACCTTTTGGAAAAATCTGGAAACCTGTTTGATAGCCAGACCATACTTCCCTTATTGAGCATGTCAATCATTGACACATCTGATGGTAAACCTGTCAAATTGCCACACTATTGAACCTCACCTGCAAAGAAGCAGCTCATTGAAAAAATGTCACAAGAAGGTATTATTGAGTCAGCATCAGGACCATGGACTACTCCGGTGGTAACTGTGAAAAAACCTTGTGGTGAGCCTAGATTTTGGGTGGACTTTCATTGTGTTAACCAGCTTACAGTTAAGGACTCATATCCTCTCCTCACGTTGATGATTCCATGGATTTCCTAGCCAGGGGAAGTTCATCACAGCTTTGGACCTAGCCTGTGGCTACTGGCAGGTCTCTGTGGAAAATGATTATAGACCTAAGACAGTTTTTAAGACAGATCACCCATCAAGGCCAGTTCAAAGTTCTCCCATTCGGCATTTGTAATGCCCTTGCAACATTTCAAAGGCTCATGACCACTGTACTGGTCTAATTTAAGTGTTGTCCTGTATACCTAGATGACATTGTGGTGTCATCGCCTGTCTGAAATCCTGACCAGGCTGAAGTCATTTGCTCTTTCACTCAAGTTGACCAAATGCCAATTGTGCCTCAATGAGCTTACTTTCCTTGGCTACCTTGTCAATCCCTCCTACCAGACCTGGACAAAGTGAGGGCTGTGGATAACTTTGAAATGCCCAGCAATGTAAGGCAGGTGAGACAGTTTTGGGACTGACAAGCTATTACCATTGCTTCATACATGAATATGCCTGTCATGCTGAGCCTCTCTTTGCACTCACAAGAAAGGACACAACATCCATGTGGGATGAAAAATGCCTGTTCTGCCCCTATTAGCATGTGCTGAAGTGCTTGTGACTGACTAGCTTGGCAGACAGCTAACAGGTTCCTCCAACAAAGACTCATGCCAGGTGTTCAGTTGAAATCTTTACTTGAAAGAAGCACTGTAAATCTGAACATACAAATAAAACTTGTCAAGTAATGTGTGTCTTACGTGTTGACAATCACTTTACACAAACAAAATGTAACATTTCAATGAAATGTCAAATTACACTTGAGAGAAAACAATTAGCTTCATGCTAATATATATGTAAAGTCACATAAACAGGCTAACAATTTAGCATTGGAATTATATCTCAGAAATATAACTATAAACATTACAACTATAAACATTAACTCAAAATACATCTTTCCCAACCAAAGAATATCAAACTCAATACTTATAGGCAGATGTTTTCAAAGCCTTAGAAAGATTGAAGAGCTTATTAAGAGCATGCAGCTTTTCTGACTGGGCTTACTCAGATATCCCCAGTTACAGTTCTGAGAGTACATACTATATTAATTTTAAGTACCAATGTAACCTCTAGATGTCACTATTATTCACTTCGCTAAAGGCAGCACAATGCCAGTATGAAACTGTTGTTTCCTGTACAGTTTGTCAGTTCACAAAGTCAACACAAAAGAAGTCAGCTGGGCTTATGGTCCCATTCATCCTCAAAGACCTTAGGAGTACAGTGGTGTGTGGGTCTTCTGCCACACATCCCCTGCAGAAATGCCCAAATATTTGTCTTCGTTGACAATTTTTCCAAGTGGGTGGAAATGAATGCGGTGAAAGAGGCCACAACTCAAGTCGCAGTCTGTAAGTTTCTAAGCAAAGTGTTTGCGCGACATGGAGATGAAGACCCTGGATCCAGCTCTGTTATATTATTTTATTTATCAGTAATGCACCATGGTGCCTCAGTACTGTTTCTTGTCTATGTATGAAGGGAACATTAGAAGCCATGAGACCTGGTTGATGTAGCTAATAAATGACTATTTGGGATACTGCCAATCATTTGTGCCCGGCTTCATATGCTACATACTCAACTCGACTCCCCGAGGCCCAACATTATCTGGGTCTAAGCGTATTTAGCACAGAAGCTGCATTACAGTCTACGCACCTTCAGGTTTTCTTCTTAAAACTTTAAGATGTTTTCAGGACATTTAACATAGAACCATCTTTGACTTATTTTTTTTACTTATTAAATGTACTATCTTAGCCATTAAAACTTCATTCACAAAAACAAGCAACAGTTTTCACTGGGAATAATGGTTACCAAAATCAAAAATATGACCTACAAACGAGGAGAGAGAAAGCACTAAGGCAGTTCTGTGGCCATTATTATTCTTACTTTTTTTTAAGAATAAATGAGTCTTTATTTGTCACATATACTTTACAGCACAGTGAAATTGTTTTCTTCACACATACCAGCCTGTTAAGAAGCTGGGGTTAGAGCACAGGGTCAGCCATGATACAGCGTCCCTGGAGCAGAGAGGGTTAATGACCTTGCTCAAGGGCCCAACAGTGGCAGGTTGGCAGTGCTTTGGCTTAATCCCCTGACCTTCTGCTCAGTAACCCAGAGCCTTAACCACTGAGCCACCACTACCCATTACTGTAACCAAATTTAGTACCACAGTTAATGTGAAGCATCAATTCAAAATGCATTTGTACATTCCTTACATGCTATAGAATAATTTAATTGTTTTTATCCTTTATTCTTTTCATGATATTATTCCAAGGCAAAGTTTGATGGATACTGGCAATCACAACATCCTGCTCTATATCACAGATCTGTAGTCATTTTTGGCATTTAGAAATTACTTACAAAACTACTTTTTTTATTTTTCTGGGTACGCAAATGAAATCACAAATCTGATCCTACCTCAGTGAACCTTTTCCAAACAGCTAATCAGTGTTGAGTTTTTACTGGTCTAATTGTTGATGAACTACAGGATTCTGAATGGGGAATTTCAGGGACTATGGGGATCCATGTTTGGAGTCATTGTTTTTCAATGGCCTTTTGTAGATCTAGGGTTTTATTTTGTTGAGCACCCTACAGTGGTTGTAGATTATCAGTGACATGCATTAGTCACCGTTTGCTACAATGTATGCTGGAGTTTAATGACAAAGTAGATGATTCTAGCGACATGTGGGGTGATTTCCAGCTCTATCAGTGGTTCTGAAATTTTTGGGGTAAATCTGGGGCTGGCCAGTGGATTTTCTCATAAGCATCGCTTCCAATTTCACTGTCCCCATAGATTCATAATGCACTTGTAGGACACCTTATAGAGTAATATATTAAATATAAATTAAGATAATATTTTATTAAAACCTAGCTTTCATTCAAAATGATTTATCTAAGAACATTCTTAAGAACCTTCTGAGGTTCCTAATTTTATCTCTGACAATCTATAATGAAGTCATATTTTTCTCAGCCTACAGTGAATACATTAGTGAGGTCAGGCGCTGATGTTGGGATGTCGAGGAGGTCTGGGCTGCAGTCGGTGTTCCAGTTCATCCCAAAGGTGTTCAGTGGGGTTGAGGTCAGGGCTCTGTGCAGGACATTTGAGTTCTTCCACTCCAACCTTCACACATCATGTCTTCATGGAGCTCGCTTTGTGCACAGGGGCATTGTCATGCTGGAACAGGTTTGTTTCTCTTAGTTCCAGTGAAGGGAAACTGTAAAGCTACAGCATACAAACACAATCTATACAACTGTGTGCTTCAGACTTTGCGGTAACAGTTTGAGGAAGAAACTCATATGGGTGTGTTGGTCAGTGCTGCACATACTTTTGGCCATAATGTGCACATATGTGTTAAATTTTAAAATCATATTCTTCATTCTATTGATCCCATTGTTTTTAGATATTACTGATTATTGTTGTGTTGTTGACAAGTGCAATATTCAAATCTTATCTGTCTTTGCTGTTTAAAGCTTCTCTGCACACCATGTGACAGGGAGGAATTCTGAAAATGTTTTGAGGGAAGCTCCATAATAGCTTTTAGTGTATGCTTTACTGCTGATGGAGATGGCTAGAGGCTTAGCAGTGTATGTGCACACACACTGCTAAAATGGGATTAAAATTTCCAAGCAGAGTGTTGAACGATACCTGTGCAGATTCCCATACCTGGTGCTATGAAATGTACATCATCGCCTTTAACTAGAATTGCTGGCTGAAGCAGATTAAGCAGGCACCTGATCTAGCTCCAATTTTTTGGTTAGCAATATTTGATAGACTCTTTTGGGCCTAAATGAATCTGTTGTAGGCAATGTTACCTATGATTTTGAATGTGAGGGCTAATTTCACTTAAACATTGTGTATTCTACTCAAATACACAAATGTATGTAACTAACATTAATTAAAAGGAGCATCATTTAGAGTGTTGTACAGCATAAAGCAGATGCCTCATTCTGGCTATGATGAAGCTTGCATGGTATCAGCTTCCAGAAGACACTGGAATTTTACCTGTCTCTGCTTTCAGACAGTGTGTGTGTGAGTCTGTTAGTGTGTCTGAACGTGTGCATGTGTCTGCGTAAAGGAGAAAGTAGCTTGGGGCAGCAGAGTGCAATGGCAGCACTAAGGAACGTCAAAAGCTAAAAGCCTGACTACCTCTCCCTAGCGCTTCACATTGTTCTTGCCATGCAATCTGAATTCCTGTCAAGGTGAAGAGATTCCTCTCTGTGTAATGGGCTATTATGTTTGCTCAGCTCCTATTCAAGTTCTAATGACTTACGCCAGTGCTGTGGTCCTCAGAGACTCCCGTGCTTGGATTGATAGGAGAAGGCCTTTGTGTCAAGTTTCAAAGCCCTATCAGAAGGTATTTAATCCCCCCCCAATGCCTGGAAGCAAGCTATCTGAAGATCCGGAGCAAATTCCCTGCTGGGAATATATTTCTCATTTGTTTGTGATGATTTTGTGCAGGACAGATTTGTTATGTGTTTGTACAGGAAGTACAGTCAGGTCCATAAATATTGGGACAGTGACACAGTTTTGGTAATTTTGCCTCTGTACACCACCACAGTGGATTTGAAATGAAGCAGTCAAGATGTGACTGAAGCGTAGACTTTCAGCTTTAATTCAAGGGGTTTAACAAAAATATTGCATTAACCGTTTAGGAATTACAGCCATTTTTTACAGAGTTCCTCCATTTTCACAGGCTCAAAAGTAATGGGACAATTGACTGATAAGCAGTTTCATGGCCAGCTGTGGCCTGTTTCCTCCTTATATCATGATAAATTAAGGAGATAAAAGGTCTGGAGCTGATTCCAAGTGTTGAATTTGCATTTGGTAGCTGTTCATGGGAACTCTCAATATGCCGTCCAAAGAGGTGTTGATGCAAGTGAAGGAGGCCATCATTAGGCTGAAAAACCAAAACAGACCTATCAGAGAGATAGCAGAAACTTTAGGAGGGCCAAATCAACAATTTGGTACATTCTTAAAAAGAAGGAATGCACTGGCGAGCTCAGCAACACCAAAAGGCCTGGGAGACCACAGAAAACACCTAAAGTGGATGATTGCAGAATTCTTTTCTTATTGAAGAACAACCCCTTCACAACATCTAGCCAAGTCAGGAACACTCTGGAGGAGGTAGGCCTATCATTGTCAAAGTCTACAATCAAGAGCCACCTTCATGAATGTAGATACAGATGGATTACCTCAAGATGCAAACCGCTGGTAACACTCAAGAACACAGAGGGCAGATTAGACTTTGCTAAAAAACCTCTAAAAAAAGCCTGACCAGTTCTGATGCAAGATTAACTTGTACCAGAATGATGGGAAGAGAAAAGCATGGAGAAGGAAAGGAAGGGCTCATGATCCAAAGCATACCACATCATCCGTCAAACATGTGGAGGCAGTGTTATGGCATGGGCATGTTTGGCTGCCAATGGAACTGGGTCACTGGGGTTTATTGATAATGTGACTGTTGATAGAAGTAGCAGGATGAATTCTGAAGTGTACAGAGCTATACTTTCTGCTCAGATTCAGTCAAATGCTGCAAAACTGATAGGACGGCACTTCACAGTACAGATGGATAACAACCCAAAACATACTGTGAAAGCAGCCCAAGAGCTTGGAAATTAAATGTTCTTAAATGGCCGAGTCAGTCACCTGACCTCAACCCAACTGAGCTGCTTTTCACTTACTGAAGACAAATCTGAAGGCAGAATGACCCACAAACAAGCAGCAACTGAAGATGGCTGCAGTAAAGACCTGGCAAATCATCTCAAGGGAGGAAACTCAGCATTTGGTGATGTCCATGGGGTCCAGACTTCAGGTAGTCATTGACTGCAAAGGATTTACCTCCAAGTAATAAAAATAATCCTAATATTTATGATTATATTAGTTTGTCCCATTGAGCCTGTGAAAATGGAGGAACTCTGTAAAAAATGGCTGTAATTCCTAAACGGTTAATGCAATATTTTTGTTAAACCCCTTGAATTAAAGCTGAAAGTCTACGCTTCAGTCACATCTTGACTGCTTCATTTCAAATCCACTGTGGTGGTGTACAGAGGCAAAATTACCAAAACTGTGTCACTGTCCCAATATTTATGGACCTGACTGTATATAAAATGATATTAGAAAAGAACAATAAAACTGAGGTAAAATAAACATTGCAGTTACAGGCAAATTATAACTCCAGTCAAATAAAATATTGTGATTTTAATTGTGTGATATTGATTTAATGCTATTTTGTAGTTCCATTAGCTAGTAGAAGCATTTTATGTACCATGGTGTACTTTATTCTGTATTAAGGCCCAGAGTTTGTTCTATGCATAAAACCATTCTCCATCACCTCCAGCCAGCTCATATTTATTAATTTATTTATTTATTAATAATACGTTTATTTTTGGTTTCTAGCTCTTTCCAGTTAGTGTATCTCTGTGGTCTATTAAAAAATTTATGTCCCACAGCCTTGATTTTTCAGAATCAGTAATATCCACTTTTGGAACCAGGAGATATTTTGAGAGCTAAGAGTTTAGATGATCAAGGTTAATAATTTGTGGTGTACTTATATGAACTGCGCACTGGCAACATGTAGGTATAACCAAAATAAGACATAAAACAAAATAAATTACATTTTAAATAATATTAATTATTTATTTCCTATAATGCAGACCACAAGTGTGGCTACAATATGACAGCATTTCATAGAAATATGACAATCACTTGGGCCAATATGGCTTGATTTTAAATGCATTCATTTAACATAAATGCTTTAATAAATACCCATTTGCATTGATTATAGTTTCAGCTACATCAGTATACAGCTTGTAAAAAGAACTGAACATGCTAAAGATGATTTTAAAAAAGTATCCCATATTGTAGCGAAATAAATATCCTGCTAATTTTCTTAATTGGCATTGTTCATAGCATTCTGTATATGTTACCAGACACACTTCTGCACTGTGTGTGTATGTAGCACTTGACTGTTCCTGCTATAAAAAAAAAATCCCAATTCAAATACATATGTTTCCACAACTAGTTATGCCGTAAGCAATAAAAGTGAGTTCAACTTCATTATTTCAAAGAGGTCCTTGTTTTTGTTTCCCTCTGAAACTTATCCACAAAGTCGAAAGCTTCCCAGTGAAAACACTCTCACCACAGGAGCCATATTTGCAAGGGCCTCTGTGTGTGAAGGTTCCAGCACATCTCAGCGAATATGTGGCATATGATCACTCATTGGCAGCTTCAGGAGAAGGGTGTCTCCACTTAGAAAGTCCCTTTCTCAGTGTGGCTTGTAAAGTCCTGAGCTATGTGTCTGTCCCTAGGAGGCGACATTTTCAGCAGCCCAATCTTGCGCAATGTGGGACAACTTCATTCTCCATATCTTCAGGAGCAGCTGAAGCTGCCTGGTGGCCCTTGCAACTGAGGGTGAAGCTCTTTCACTATCCCTGCAGACAAAGGAAGCATACTTGGGTCAGATCAGCTTGTTTCATTTACAAGTGCTGGAGATTTGTAGACTAATAAAATCTACCTAGCATTTTATATTTGGCAAAGTTTAGTCAATAATGAGAAAACTGAGACTCGGGTTCATTACTCTCATACTTTCTTTACGAGCCTGAGAACAAGTGTCAGTGAGGGTCCTTCACATCGCTTATAGTGTTCCAACAGACTACAGTACTCTCACCAACTCTTTCATTACATACTATACTTTTTAAAATAAATGTCTAAAATAAATAAATGTTCCACCTCCGAAGCTACAGAAGAAGCAAGCGTCTTATGGCAGGTTAAAATGAGGATGTAGAGTATAATTATTCTGCACACCAATCTAGAGTATCCGCTTTCCCAGGCTTCAGCGGTTTGTCTTACCTTTTAATCCCAGACGTCTTGGCTGCCAGGTCGTATTTGCACTTCTTTTCGGCACAGTCATGGCCGCCGGCGGTAGGGATCACCTTGTCACGCGCTGCCTTACGCCTGAGAGAGAGAGAGAGAGAGAGAGAGAACGCATACCATGACATATGAGAAGAGCAGCTCTCCTTCACGCGCCTTCAGATTCGTGGAATCTATCGTTTGAAAACGCGCTACACAAATAGTCCTAGAACTTGTCCACGCAAGCTCGCGCACTCTCGGTTGTTTTGGCTGCGTGTACCGATGTGGAATGTCTTCCTACACGTGTCTGACCTCAATGTGCTAAATGCGTGTTTACCTTAGCGGGTTGCGTGTGTGACAGAACGACACGCACGTGCCGTCGGTGCTCTCTGCGCACTCGCAGCGCGGGAGCTCGGCGGCGCGAGACATTTCTTGCGCTGAGCGCTTCTTGCGGGACGCATTGCCAAGTCCATAAGATACAGTGCGCCTGGGAGGAGAGACAGAAAGAAGTGGCATCAGTAAGCAAAGGTCAAAATGCACCAGGTCGCATACAAGCCTGTGGCCAGTAGATTTTTTTTTTTTTTGGGGAAAAAAAATTCAGATTTTTGCGGGTATCGTATGTTGTAATTATTTAAGTCTGTCTAAAACTTACTCTGGAGTGTTGACCCAGATGATGTCCAGGTGGCAGAAATACACGCATTCTTTATCCAGAAAAGTGGCGCACGAGCATCGCTTGGGTCTGGAGAGGCGCGTGCTGACTGAAGCCGCTGCTGCTTCGCCCAAAGACACCGGTACAGCTGTGATTTAAAAAAAGCATTTATTAGCTAAATAGAATAAAAAAATTCAAATACCTGCCTTGAGTTTTTTTATCAACCAGTTTTTTTTTTTATCCCCGGAACGTGACCTGCACAATGCAGATTTATAAACAAGTCACGCATGAACGGACTTAGGTAAATAAAAAAAAAAAAAAAAAAAAAAAAAAAAAACATTATTCTTCTGTTTACTTTTATAACAGACTAGTTTTAATTAATGTGTACAGTTTTATAATTATATTTTCTATCACTTTTTAATTTTATGGTTACTGAACATTTAGAACATGTTTCTAAGTGAAATCTAAGAAAGGTGAAGTTACATACCTGTGTGAAAGATTCCTGAAGAAAGCACAGACAACATGGGGAAAATAATCCGTAATTCCATGATAAAGAAATAATCTCAGGTCTTTTTAGTCCGATTTATGTCTGAACGCAAAAAGTAATGACTAAAAAGCATTAGCTTGTAACAGTGTTACCTTCTTTTACGTTACTGTGACGCGGATTGATGGGACGCTTTAAGTATTCCGCTTGAGCTGATCTGCTGTAAAACCTTCACCTGCCTGCGGGAGTGTGTTTATATATCCACCGCCACGGACCACCTCCTGCCTCGCGCCGTCCGTCGCGTGTAAACAGTCCTGTCCGAGACAATGTTGTTTGTTACCGGTCACTGACACGCAACGTGGAGCTCGCGATAAGAAGTTCTCGCGTTCCAAGACTCCAGGGGATGAAGGCGCAGCAGGTCGAGCCAAATTCTGCACATTTCCAAAACGCAGAGATGCAGCATTAAGGTTTGAACAGCAGATGGCGCCCGAGTACGTAACGACGACAGGTAAAGGTTTAACTTTTCGCTGCACATTAAGAGCATTTGGTGCCACAGGACTCGAAAAATACGCAAAACCGCGCTCGAGCCATAATTCAGCCTTTTTCATCATGTAATTATTATCTACGGGGATTTGTCATACTGTCAGTTTTAGTGTTTCTATTTTTAAGGTGTACGTTTGCAATAAATTGAAAGGGCACTGCACACCTGCTGATTCTTATGGCTGCTTTAGTGCGAGCTGCATGCAGGGGTACGATGCACATCCTGTTAGCTGCGGTGGGTGTTAACGAATCAAAGCATTTTATGCTTTTCATGATGAATGCATTTGATAATGTTTACTTTGGGTGCTAATCCAGTGCTCTTTAGTCTGAGAGACATCCTGATGGGAAATTGATGATGTCCAGATAAGACTCCAGAACTACAGGCTTTGACAAGAGAAACTATATAAATGCAATGTGATCCTGGCCACACCGCAGCCATATTCTTTACCGAACTGACGAATTCCAGTACTGTTTTAAGAGGCAGGCCTGTGCTATAGGTATTACAATACATTAAAAAAAAAAAAAAAAGCAGCACGCGCTATACGACGAATATTAACGTTCTGTCGCAAGCACAGGTTGCATATCGACATTCACTCGAATACTCTGTATTGCAGTTTACCCAATTTAACCCTGCTAGCCTCTGCATCTACATTATTTGAATAAGACTGATACGGAATAAATAGTTTGACCTCTTTTTAAACATACTGAACGCTGTCCACTTCATGCGTAATGTTTGTGTTTTTAACAACTTACCCTGACATTCACTGGGATCATGAAAGTTCTCTGCAAACGCAATTGCAAGTCACGTGGTAACGCAGTAGTGTAACGCGGGTATTTTCAAAATGCAGAAAGTCTCTGCTGTTTCTATAGCCTAAAGAGTTTACACCCTGAATACTTCTCCAAGTTTCCTGACAAGAGAAGTTAGGTTTATTAATGAGCCCGGTGAGTCTAATTATATGTTGTGAAAAAATTATTTATTCCATATCAATTTTATTGTAGTGGTTTTAGTGTAGTGGTAGAGGTTAGCTTGGTTAAATTCCATTGGTGCAGAACGTGACATACAGAGCATTCGAGTAGAAGTTTGATATGTTGATGTTAATGTGTGCTTGTTACAGAACGTTGATAGTCAGAATATAGAGTATAGAAGGTGCTGCAAATAAGTTGCACGCAAAAGTGTTTTCGCTATGAGACTGGGTTGTAAAAAGGTGTATTTGCAAAGACCCCAAGCAATTTGTTATTCTTGTTCAGATCACATTAAAGCATTAAAGCCACAATTCATTAAACATTCCATCCTAAGTCTACAGATGCAGAATGAAGGTAAGTATGCAGTTGAATGCTATCCACAGGCCATGGTGGGTAAGACTACAGATATAGCTGTTTTGGATACTGACATCACCAGTACCATTCTTCACTAAGCTTTGTGTCAGTACCTCTCTTAATGAAACCATTTAAAGCTGTCTCTTTCATGTACACCTGAGGAGTAGTCTTGGCACATTCAGTAAGGTGGAAAAAGAAGATGATGAACATCAGTGGAAAGTTTGGGGTCAAGTAAGGCTGACACTATAAATTAGAGTATTACTATTTCCATTAGACTTGCTACAGAATGCCATATTTTTGGGGTGTTACCTCATAGAGCATAACAGTTCTTTCGATTTAACATTGTTATTAACATTGCATGTTGAGTGTGTTATTAGGTAGTCTAAGCTTGATTATTGTTTTTGACAATTGTCATCAATGGACTGCGTTAGTGTTCTCAGATAAACCAAGCATTCAGTAGTATTTTAGTGTTTCTCCCACATACAGTGGGTCTGGTATCTAGGCAACATCCTCCCCACCCACTTCGTTTGGTGTTCTGCCTGTTCTGTACAGCATGTCCTCAGTCTTTGTGCTGCAGTAATGCTCTTCTGCCACTTAGTGTCACTATGGACTAGTCTCAGTGGTATGGAATGGTATAGAAAAAGTCACTGTCAAGCTCTAATGAAGACCTCTAGAGACCATCACAAAGGCATTGTTAGTTTAACTTATGTGATCCAAAATTACCTTTGCAGGATACTATTGTTCACTTCTCTCTGAGGAACAATTATCAAATAAAGTAGAGTGTTTGTCTTCTGATGTTGGGGAAATGCAGAAACATCTGTCGAGATACACGTTTAAGAAAAGCTGACAAACAATGAGTACAGTTGTAAACAAATTTTTTACTGATACATTTGATTGTGTAGATACATCCATGAAAAGTCACCATTTACACATACTTATGGACTTATGGAGATCAACTGGGCACTAGATGTAATATAATAAATAGATGAACACAACATCTGTACACCAAAACACTTCCCCAAATGCCATATAAATGTTCATATATCAGTACAACATTTATTTACCATTGACAACCATTTGAAAATAAAATGAATATCCCTCCATTCTTTTTTCTGACTTAGTTCCATTACTTCTAGGCTAATTAAGCATGGCAAATACTAGAATTGGAAGATAATATTTACAGGTTTCTAAACAAACTCCGAAAAGGCACAAGTGTCTGTACAACATGTACAAAAAGAAAAACAAAACTATCTGGAGGTGACCAAAAAAAAGTTAAAAAAAAAAAAAAAAAAAAAAAATTGGTCATCATTTATGATTGCACATACAATTATGAATATCAGAAAGTGTGCTTTATAGGTGGCTGGCAAGGTTGCACACCCCCTTAAGTGTTTTCACTTTTACAAAGTGACAAAGTTTTACAAAAAAGAGCTAAAGCAATTGACAGACAGATAGAGAGATCAACAGAAAGAAGGAAGTATTGAGTTTCCGTTAAGAAACTCTCAGGTAGCAATGACAAGTCTGTCTTCATCATCGCTGGAGGCATTGTTGAAGTCATCAGTTACTGGTTGCTTGGTGATGGGTTGTCGTGGCAGTCTTGCCTCACCAACTTCCACTGATGGTGCCTTTTGTGCACTCTCAGATTCTCCCTCAGTAGAAGAGGAGGCATGTGATTGTGCTGTTGATTTTGCCTTTTCTGCATCTGTTGTGCTGAGCACTATATCTTTTCCACTTCTAGTGGGTTTGCTTGGTGAGGTCATTTCCACCAAGGGCTTTACAGCTACGGGAACTACTGCTACAGGTGTTGCTGCTGGCCAGGCTGCAGGAAAGCTACCAGAGGGGGAAGATGCTGGGGGAGACTCTGCTACTTGTGTAGGTAAGGAAACTGAGGCCACCCCTTCCGGACTGCCTGGCTTGTCTGGAACCAAAGGGCTGAGAGCAGAAAGTGGGCTGAGCGAAGGGATAAGAGCAGGCAAGGCAATGTTGAGGATTTGCAGGCCAGGAATATGACCTGGGGAGGCTGTGCTGCTCTGAGGTGCTGGGTTGGCTGCCAGCACCTGCACACCCAGAGCTGCATTTAGCGCAAGACTTTGCTGTGGCACAAGTTGGGTGGAGTTAGCTAAACCCACCACACTCAGTGTCTCCATGCCAACAGGCTGCAGTGTGGCCTGGGGAGCACTGAGGGTCTGAAGCCCTGCCACCTGGCCGAGTGGGAAGCAGGGCAGGACACTATTGATTGGTTCCTGAACCACAAGTGGCTGACAAGGTGAGCCCTGGGGCTGGGGTGAGGTGTTGGACACTGGGAGGGGGCTGCTAGCCTGTCGGTGGATAACACTTACTGCTGGAATGGTGAGCTGGACAGGCCCTGCCTGAATGGGCACAAAGGTAGAATATGCAGCCAATCCAGCAGGCACCAGTTGGATACCACCAACTGGTACCATGCTGTGAGGGGAGCGAGTAGGTTGCTGGGAGTGTAATGGGAGGTGGCTGAAGAGACGAGTAGTGGCTCCAGCTCCCAATTCATGGTCTGGACCCAGAGATGGAAAGTGCAAAGATCCCTGAAGGGAGTCTGAAATTGTTTGGGTGCTTCGGTCAACATTGGAGTTAGATTCATTTGTGGATTGGGAATTACTAGAGGTTGATTCATCCTGTAAAACATTATTATGGATTCAGTTTCATACGTATTCATTTGCATGAACAAAAATTGTATACAACCTAATATTTCAGGGTGTTAATTTTAATTTGTCAGAAATTAATCAATCTTTTTATCAGTGCAGCTTTGCATGCAAGATACCTGCCACGCAAGACTCAATGCATGTGTATGGAAGTATATATTGAAAGACATATAAGAAAAGAGGAAGGTAAAATGGAAAGGACACAGATCTCACCTGACCAGACGAGGAGCTCTTGCTTGGCACGGGTGGACTAGGAGGCACATCAGGGTCAGGATAATCAATGGACATCTGTCTGCAGGGTGAAACTGGGCTCATCATGTGTACAGACTCTGTGTCAGAGGAATTGGATTCTGAGGTAGGAGCTGGGTAGGAGACAAAGGAAGAGGGGCTAGGGCCACGGCTAGAGCAAACAGCAGAGCTTGACATCTGTCTCACCAATGACACTGAGCTGGTTATGGCCACTGAATCAGTGTCTAATGCCTGGGACTTTGATCCTGGAATTTGAGGGAGAGGAGTTGGATTAGGGTTTGGGCTGATGGACATTTGTGCTAGGAGGGAGCTTGGTGCTGGATCAGCCTGGCTTGATGGGAGATGCTGGGGGCTGGCAGATACTGAAGGTGTGGCAGAGAGGCCTGACTCTGCCTGGCTGTCCTCTTCATCTTCCTCCTCGCCATCATTATCCTCGTCATCGGGGCCATCTGAATCATCACCATCTGAATCTTGCCGATCTGCATTGCCTGTTCTTCCGTGATCACCTCCTGAGGAAATTTTTAAAAAATATGTACATATTATAGTTTACTGTAGGAAGCATATTCAAACACACTGATTTTTAGGAGCCATAAATAGTAAACAGATGTTCTAAACAAATGTTAAGAATACAACAATCAAAATTTGTTAGCAAATATCACAATAAAATGCCTGATCTCAGAAGCAGCATTATAGCCAAAACAGGCCTAAGTTTAGATGTTAGAGGACAAAAAAATGTAGAGAACATTAAAACCATTAAGTCATGCAGTGTAACTGAATTACAGTAACACATTCTGCATTAAAAAAGCATGCATCTTCCCAGACAACAATGCCACAATCTGCATTTAAACCAATAAATAGATCAATAGATAAAACAAGAAGATTGGTGAGGCACAGTAGCACCTACAACCTCAAGTGCATGTGGTAAATGCTAGACTGTGTAATAAAAAAAAACAAACCCAAGAAAACGACAGAAAAACAAAATTCTTTGAGTGACTGGAACAGGAGAAAGCTTACAGCTTTTAACATCTCTAAAATTAGACATTGCAATTTCCCCTCACTAAAGGCTCTTCATGCCGCCCACATGTGCTTAGAGTTAACAAGGGAAGCTGCTGCATTTAGAATCTTTTAATTACACCATAGCATTGCAATTGATCAGGACTGCTAGTGAACACAGTGCAGGACAATCAGCATTTAATGGTTGTTATTATTAGTAAACCTATTAATGGGCAAGTTGTTAGATGTCTTGGGGCACTGGTGTAAACATACCATGGTGACTGTATTGTGGATTTCTTTAATTAAGAAGGAGTTAAGTAAATGTTGCTCTTCCTCTGTACATTTTCTTTCTTTGTGTGCATTGTTATATTTTAGCCACTGTACATTAGCTCAAGAATAGTAAACTACTCAAAGTCAAATCTATAAAATCTAGCTTTTCAGGACCATAAACCTGATAATAACCAAACCTTTCATTTGTACAATCAGGTGTGAAAATAGGAAATCATTAAATGTGCTTTAGAGACTACAGTTGGAAATGCAAATGCTGTATCAACTGGCAGCGTCTCCTTCAGTGGTCAATATTTACATGATAATATTCTGCTTATATAGATCAAGGCATAATATTAGATTTATTCAAACCTTACAAGGTTTTCTCAGCATAAATCATTAATTAATTTTATATTAGTGGTACCTGAGTCTTCAGTATCGTGGTCCTCAATAACACCAATGGCAACTCCCATCTCCATACACTTCTTACTATGGGCCTTGGATTTCATGTGCTTTGTAAGGTTTCCTGTATAAGTGGTGAAACAGACAGGTTCAACCAAGGTAGGAGTGGTACATGGCCAGGGGAGTGGATTGCATAAGTCAGACATGTCTCTGAGCCTCCATGTTTTGGTTGAGCAACTGTTACAGAAGTTCTTAAAGGAACGTAGGCTGTTCTGACAGTGTATGCCTCTCTGCAGTAAAACGTGGGTAGATGAGTATGGGATGAATCATGTAGGCCTTTTTTTTTGAGAGGACTGCAGGCATGAGAACAGTCAGTTTGTATAACACGGTATATACAGTGTAGGTATGTATATACAGTCCCCTCTGAAAGTATTGGAACAGCAAGGCCAATTCTTTTGTTTTTGCTATACACTGAACACACATGGGTTTGAGATCAAAAGATAAATATGAGACGACAGATCAGAATTTTCTTTCATTTCCTGATATTTACATCTAGATGTGTTAAATAACTTAGAACATGACACCTTTGATGGCAGACAACCCAATTTTTAGGTGAGCAAATGTATTGGAACAGATAGTCTTAAATTAAATAACACTTAATATTTACATTTACATTTATGGCATTTGGCAGACGCCCTTATCCAGAGTGACTTACAATTATCTCATTTATACAACTGAGCAGTTGAGGGTTAAGGGCCTTGCTCAAGGGCCCAGCAGTGGCAGCCTGGTGGTGCTGGGATTTGAACTCTCAACCTTCCGATCAGAAGTCCAACGTCTTAACCACTGAGCTACTTGGTAGCCTTTCCCTTGCTTGCAATAACTGCATCAAGCCGGTGACCCACTGACATCACCAAACTGTTGCATTCTTCTTTTGTGATGCTTTTCTAGGCTTGCAGCGCAGCTTCTTTCAGTTGTTGTTTGTTTCGGGGGGTTTCTCCATTTAATCTCCTCTTCAGGAGGTGAAATGCTGCTCAATTGTGTAAAGGTCTGCTGATTGACTTGGGCAGAATAAATTCCACTTTTTTCCTCTGATGAAGTGCTTTGTTGTGTTGGCAGTGTGTTTTGGGTCATTGTCTTTCTGCATTAGTTTGGATGCATTTCTCTGTAAATTGGCAGACAGAATGTTTCTGTAGACTTCTGAACTCATTCTGCTGCTGAGTTCCATCATTGAATAAAAAGATTAGTGAGCCTGTTCCAGAAGCAGCCATGCAAGCCCAAGCCATGACACTACTTCCACCATGCTTGATCATTATATTGCAGTGATGACTTCATGAATTTTTTCAATGGTAAAATTGAAAATATCAGGCAAAAAAACCAGATTATTAATTTAAAAACCAAACAGTTTTATAACTAACCCTGTAGATAATAATATAATGATAGCAGATCAACGATTAGAATGTTTTACTCCCCTTGAAGAGACTGAACTAGTTTCACTAATTTCATCATCAAAATCATCAACCTGTGTACTAGATCCTTTACCTACATGTTTCTTCAAACAGATAATTCCATAAACAATCAAACCTCTTCTAAAGATAATCAATTCTTTCCTTAGCATTGGCTATGTACCTAAATCTTTTAAATTAGCAGTTATCAAGCCCTTGATTAAAAAAACCTGACCTTGACCCCTGTCAGCTGTCTAACTACAGGCCAATATCAAACCTCCCCTTTATCTCCAAGATCCTAGAAAAGGTTGTAGCACAGCAGCTATGCTCATACTTACATAGGAACAACATTCATGAAATGTATCAGTCAGGATTTAGGCCTCATCATAGCACAGAGACAGCGCTGGTTAAAGTGGTAAATGACCTGCTACTGGCCTCTGATCAGGGTTGTGTCTCCTTGCTGGTGCTGCTTGACCTTAGTGCAGCTTTTGATACCATTGATCATGCTATTCTCCTCGACAGACTGGAAAATGTAGTAGGCGCTAAGGGAACAGCCCTTTCCTGGCTCAGGTCTTATTTGACTGATCGTTATCAGTTTGTAAATGTAAATGGTGACTTCTCTTCTCATACTAAGGTAAAGTTTGGTGTCCCGCAAGGCTCCGTTTTAGGCTCACTGCTCTTTTCTCTATATATGCTACCTCTGGGTAAAATTATTCGTAAACATGGTATTAGCTTCCACTGTTACGCTGATGACACACAGTTGTATGTTTCAGCAAAGCCAGATGACAGACACCAGCTTAATAAAGTTGAGGAATGTGTAAAAGACATTAGAAACTGGATGCTTATTAACTTTTTTTTTTTACTTAATTCTGACAAGACAGAAGTACTTGTACTAGGACCACATGCAGCTAGAAGTAAGCTTTCTGATTACATAATAACTCTGGATGACCTTTCTGTTTCATCATCTGCAGCAGTAAAAGACCTTGGTGTGATTATTGACTCCAGTCTTTCTTTTGCTCATGTAGATAATATCACTAGGATTGCTTTCATCTCAGAAATATTGCTAAGATACGAAATATATTGTCACTACACAATGCAGCAAAATTAGTTCATGCTTTTGTTACCTCTAGGTTGGATTATTGTAATGCCTTACTGTCTGGATGTTCCCAGTAGGAGCATAAACAAGCTCCAGTTAGTCCAGAATGCAGCAGCGAGAGTCCTTACTAGAACCAGAAGATATGACCACATCACCCCTATCTTATCCACACTGCATTGGCTCCCTATCAAATTTCATATTGATTATAAAATACTACTATTGACCTATAAAGCACTAAATGGTCTCGTGCCACAGTACCTGAGTGAACTTTTGGTCTTTTATGATCCATCAAGCCTACTTAGATCAAAAGGTGCAGGCTATTTGTTGGTACTTCGAATAATGCGGGCTACAGCTGGGGGTAGAGCTTTCTCTTACAAAGCCCCACAGTTATGGAACAGACTTCCACTTAGTGTTCGGGGCTCAGACACAGTCTCAGTGTTTAAGTCTAGGCTGAAAACATATTTGTTTAGTCAAGCCTTTAGTAAATAGTTTTTTCTTAGGTACAGGAGCAGGTCTGGAGGTTTCACAGGCATAGAGTGTTGTGGAGAACTGGGATGTTTGGATGCTGTCGCCCCCCCACTCTCACGCGTTCACTCAGGTTTGTCGACGGTGGAGTGGCTGGAGCTTTATGTCCCAGGACTCCCTCATGTCTGTGTTAGCTTCTGGCTCTCCCTTTTAGTTATGTTGTCATAGCTAGTCTTGCCGGAGTCCCTGCTTGCACTCTGCACACAAAGTACATTGTCCTTAACCACTACGGGATAAAAAACTTGCCTAACAATCTCTCTCTCTCTCTCTCTCTGTCGAGCTACACATGCTACTCCTGAGATACCAGTGATCCTGACCCCTTCTGCTCCCCGGACCTGCCTGACCCATACTGATGCCCTACTTCTGGTTGGAGTTCTCATCAGTTGGAGACTGCTTGCTGCTGCTGCTGGGGGCCCCACAAAAACGGCCTGAAGATCATTGGGATTGCTGGGGATGGGACCACTTTGGGGCTGTGGAGATGGCTTGGGGATCTCATATGGGGAGTTGTACTGTGATAGCTTCGGACTGTGATTATTGTACTCAGGACTCCATCAGTGGACAGTGGAAGGGTTCAACAAACCCGTGAAAACTGTAATGAATTTATTGGTTGCACAATTGCACTATTTGTCCATGTAGTACACAGTTATGGAAGGGAATTATTTATAATCGCACTATCCGTTGCACCCAGATGAGGATGGTTCCCTTTTGAGTCTGGTTCATGTCAAGGTTTCTTCCTCATATTGTCTCAGGGAGTTTTTCCTCACCACTGTAGCCTCTGGCTTGGTCATTAAGGACAAATTGACATTTACATATTATTTGGGTTTAATTTACTTTGAATGTATTTTTGTGGCTCCTCTCTGTATTTCTTTGCAAATTCCAATCTGGTCTTCTGATTCTTACTGCTGATGAGTGGTTTGCATGTTGTGGTATGGCCAGTATATTTCTGCTCTCGAAGTCTCAAATGGTGGATTGTGATACCTTCCCCCCTGTCCTGTGGAGGTTGTTGGTGATGTCACTGACTGTTGTTTTTGGGTTTTTCTTCACACAGTGAATCAAGTACTGTTTTTTCCTTGGTTGACCTGTTTGATGTCTGGTTGTTAGTACATCAGTGTTTTGGTTTTTTTCCTCAGGACAGCTTCAAAAATTCTAAATTTTCATCCATAGACAGCTCTCTGGTCTCACTTCTATGGTCTCTCTTGTTGGTTTGTCCTTTTTAAGAACAAATGCTTTCTTCACAGGTGAAACCCATTACTCAAACCAAGAGCAGACATTCAGAACTCTGGAATCTCACAGAATTAATCATTTACCATTTCAAATATCTATTGGTTTTACCTCCTACATCCTCAGAAGCACTGTGCTTGCACAGCTGAGTAAGGACAATTGGCCGAAACATCCTGTTTCTCTGGAAACTTTGCATACTATGCTAAACTTTCACTACATCCACCATCTGCACTGAAGTACACTGTAGTTACTTCCTGGTTTCTTTCTCAGATAAGATAGAAAAAAAAGAAGGGCTTTAGTCTGGGAGCTGACCAAGAACCCAAATAATTGAAATGTATTTAGCATTTTACTGGAGTAAATTATTTGAAAAAAGTTGCAACCCTTAAGTTGTACACAACAATACAGAAGTGGTCAAGGACTCACCTTTTGTTTTGAAAGAGAAATTGCATTGTGCGCAATGATAGGGGCGAACATCAGAGTGCGTGCGGATATGTTTGCGCAGCATGCTTGGCTTTTTACAGCGGATCCCACACTCCTCACAGATGTATTTACCCCTTCCACGACCCCTTACATACACATATTCTTCATTCGATTTGTAACTGTTAAAAGAAGATAATATGCAACATGAGACTTTCTACTCAATTTTTACTTCATGTGCTGAAAGTGACAGCTGAGAAGTTAAGCTATGGACACAAACCCTCCATCAAAGATCTTCACCCGTCGAGGTTCTGCTTTGGAGGTGTCTAACTCCTGGCTTGACTGACTCTCTGGTTTTGCCTTGCCACAATTCTCATTTAACAAAGTGTTATGTTGGTCCAACACCTGAAAATATTTCAGCAAAGAACAAAACAAAACAAAAATAAATAAAATACAATGTAAAATACAACTTTACAAATGTATGGTTAAAAAGGCAATTTGTAATTGAACTGATATAATAGGGAAAAACAAACCTTTGGCAAAACCTCTTTCAGTTTGCCAGAGTAAGTCAATATGTCAGATTTTAAGCTTGTTGTTATAGCTTGTGTATACAGTATTTTCTTGGAGATCTGTTTGGAGTCAAAAAGAGACATGACCACTTTGGTGGGAAGACCCAGTGGATTTGGATTTTTGGGTTTGACTGTCCAGGTAGAGTAGGCTGAGATTCTCTGATCTGTCTGCTCAATGTGGAGAGGTTTCCTTTTCAACAGAAAACACCAAGTAAAGGTTGTAGCTGTTTTCAGACTTGGGAAAGACAGACGATGGCTGTCTCGTGTGTTCACAACTGAAACAGAAGCAGCTAATTTTATTTGCCCCTGAAATGTTGGCGGTCTCACATGAGACTTAGCTGGAGACCATTGATGCTCCTCAGGCTTGTCCTGTGATTTCAGTGTTGTGTTTCCAGGTCCAGACTGGCTTTGCATCCCTGGAGAGGAATGTGTGTTAGATCCCGGTACTGTCTGCACAGTTGTGGTAGGTGTCCTGCTCTCCATTTCTTGTTCAACAACATCGCACTTTGTGTGACAAATTTCTACCTGATTATCTTTTTCATGTTCTGTGCATTCTGGTAGTTGCTCAGGGGCATCTGTTTCTATTGGACTGTCTACTGGTTCAGTGGTGCAAACCTGCCGAACGAGCATTAGCTTCCGCTGTCTGGTCAACTCTGACATTTTTGAGTTCAGGTAACTGAGTGATCGACCATCTGTAAGACATGCAGCACCATGGTCATCCTTAGCCCGTTTCTGTGTCTTCTCCATGGCTATGTCCAGGCTGTTGGCAGGAGAAAGCATACGTTTACTTGAGGCAGTGGGCTCTTGTTGTGGACAAAGGCTCACTGATACCAGTTTTTGAGTGCAGTGTAATGAACCAGGAGATGATGTACTTTGGATTTCACCAATATGGTTTTGTCTAATGGCTGGGAAAATATTCTTCATTTGAGAGCCAACTGACCCAGGTGACCTTCCATTTTGCCTGTCTGATCCAATTTTTGCATTTATATTCACATCTGAAAGGTTCACTTTGGAGTCCACTGTTGATGGAGGTAGTGTATGTTCATGTGTTATGAGAATCTGTGGAACTGTAGTAGGTTCTGAAAAAGACTGAGAAGCTGTGTCAACTTCAGGATCAATGGGCAAAACAACTGAGACTCCTCTGTTAGAGATACTCTGCTGACTTGGTTGGGTTTCATAAGCATTTTGTATACCATCGCTGAACGTTGATACTTTAATCTCATTTGCAATTGGTATTGTAATAACAGGCAAGGTAATTCGTGCACCCTGCACACTAGTGAACGAGTGTGCTTGACCCGTTTTCAAAACTGGATACTGCAACTGGTACTTGGGTACGAAGTGCTTGATATGATCCACATCAACAGGCTTCTGAATATCAGCTTCATCATGCACAACATGCACCAGAGACTCCTGACATTTGTCAAGCTTTGAGGTCTGGTGCCATGGGTGGGGAAGACCATGAATTTGGGGTTGTTGAGTTTGGCTACCGAGGTTGATACTTTGAACCATTTTCACATTCTTCTTCAGGGGTGATTCCCCAGAATGCAGCAAAACAGGTTTATTAACATTTAATGATCTATGTTGGGGCACAGAAAAAATGTTTGTAGAGGGGCCTCTCTGGAGTGAGACTGTTGGTTTCCCTGTTGGTTGTTGTGTTTCTGGTCCAATCTTCAAAGACATCTGACGTACAAGGGGTCCTCTTCTTCTTTCGATAAGGGGTACTTGGGGAGTTGGAGTACACTGTGTATTTTTTGGCAGTGTAGTTACCATTGGTGATGTGGACCTGCTGGGAGATATGGTACTGCAGTCAAATGATTTGCTACGATAATCACAAGAAATTTCTACAGATTGTTGAGTACAGCTGATTTGCTCTGAGGCAGCCCGTCTCATCATTCCTGGTATTCCTAGAGTGTTGCTTGCTACAGGGAGCCCTTGAATCTCTGGTGGTTTCCTAACACCTTCCACCCTGGATGGACTGTCTGATCTTGGAGGATCATCTCTGTCAAATGAGGCTGAAATACTGGAGCACCTTGACAAGCTACTGTCTCGGCTTAGGCTACGTGAGAGACTTGACTCAAAGCTAGATTCCCCTGAGGAGTGTTCCATTTGAGCAAGCCGTATCCGCTTTTTTTTTGGTGGGAGTTTTTCAGTTGGAAGTTTAGACAAGCTCTCACTTCTCTGAGGCCAGTTGAATGTTTCTGAAGGCTTTTCTGTTGATTCACTCACTTGGGCTTCATGCTCTCTGTCTGGTTCTTCTGTTACAAGAATTTCAGGAACTTGAATGTTGTTCTGGCGCACCAACCTAGACTGGGTAGATGTACAGATGTCACTAGTAACCGATGAAGTTTGCTTATCAAGTTCATTCATTCCTTGATTAGGACATTTGGGGGTTGACATTTTTTCATGGTAACTTTGCAAAGAAGAACTAATTGTACTTTCAACATGCCTTTTTACTGAGCTGTTTGCATCCTTTTCCACAGAATCAACTGGAGAGGATCGGTCAAAAGACTCTGACATTTCAAAGGAATTTGGTCGGCTGAGAGAGTTAGTGTGTCTGATGACTGAAGTACCACTTCCTTGTCTCTGAGGTTCTGCTCTTTCTTTACTGCATGTGCTGATATGGATCTCACGTATTGGAGACAATCTTGCCTCTTCAATGCCTCTTGCAACGAGCTGAATTTGACCTACAGAAGGAGGGTTACTAGAAGTGGGTGTGTGTTGTGTATAGGAATTTCCTGAAAAACCCATGGACATCTGGCAGGAATCGAAACTTCTTGAACATGGAGGTGGAGTTTCAGTTGGAGACTGGTCCTCATCATCCCCAACACTTTTCATTTTACGTCTTTTTCTTATCATTGGTTGATCCACAATGCTTGGAATAATGTTACTTCTGCTTAAAACAGATTGTTGTGTTCCACGTGCAAAAACCTCTGGCTCAGCATCTCTGACTGGCACAGTTTTGTTTTTTGGACCATGCAATTCAGAGCAATAAAACTTCTTGTGATTTTCAAAGTTTTCTAATTTTCGATACCGGTTACGACAGGTTTCACATTCATATGTTGTCCCTTTGCTTTGTTGAGTCTTTCGAGTTCTTTCAGGTGCATGATCAAATGACTTACTTCGAGTCTCATGGGTAATGCTTGATCCAAAATGACCTTCATCCATGGAATGAACAGAAAGGAGAACATGACCCTCATTTGTGGAAAAATCTTCAACTGCTATCTGCCTGACTAAGGTTCGATGTACAACTTGATTTGGGGTGGAAGGTGCTGGAGAAAAGACATCATCATTTAGTGAACTAATCTTGTCATCAAATGATTGGCATATCCTTAGAGGATGGGGCTGAGGGGTAGCATTTGGGAGGACAGCTGACCGGCCAGGGGTTGTAGGCACCGAATTACTTCTTGTAATTGGTAAACAATCCATAGTTGGATATTGAGGTGGTACAGAGAGAAGAAATATTGGTTTGGATTTATCAGTAGGTGTAAAGGGGGACTTTGGTATATCAGAATTGGAACTTGACCGTCTTACTACCGGTTTTAGATCAAACTGAAAAGAATCTTTAAATATGTATGATTTGGGAGAGTCTATACTACCTCTTCTGGAAAGAGATGTACGTCTTGGTTTGACACTATCAAGTTGCTTGGCATCCACAACAGCTTCATTGTCTGATATTAACTTTGTGATGCGCTCTTCTAAAGAAAGAGCTTTTGTCTCCAATGGGGGACGCATTTGTCCTGGCAAAACTGGAGGCTTTTCACTGGTTGCTACATGCATGACAGTGGCCACTACTGGGGAAGATAAAACTTGTGGATTTTTCAGATCACTTTCTGTTGGAGGTGTGATCTTGACAAAGGGGCTTGGAGGGCTCATAGCTTGATCTGCACTTTCAGATCTTGAAAAGTAACCAGAATCAGTACTTCCTAGACTTCGGGGGCTAAGCAGGCATTTTCCCTGAGGCTGCTGAGAATGGTCAGTTGCTTGTTGTCTCTGAAGTTGTGCATGTCCACTCCCTGATGGAGACTTACACTGCTGATTCTCATCCTCACTTATGAAGTCTTGTAAGGGACTTGTGCAGTCCACCTCTTTCAGTGATGACAGAACAGTTACATTGGACCTTAGACTTGTTGTTGGGAAATCTCTTTGCCTTTGGGCTGTCGCTTGCTCTGGATTGGAATCTGAAACTCTTGGACTGTCTGCTCGCAAGGGTGAAACATTGACAGGGTAAACAACGACTTTGGGGAGAGCAGCAGTTACTTTGGGCTCGCAGCCCTTCTGACTGGACAAAGGTTTGATATTTTCATACATCACAGGGTGGTCTGCATCTCCTTGACTGCCTGGCACTGTACCTGAACTGTGCAAGCTGCTCTCAGATAAAGCAGTCAAGCTGCTCTGTGAAGACTCAGGGTCCAAATCAGCTGTATTCACCTCCTCATCACTCTCACCACTTTCCTCTACATCTGAATTGGTACCAAGGCCTTTGTCAGATTCTTGGGATAGAGACCCACTTCCAGAATCTTTTGAAACAAGCCCTAGTTTGATTGCATGGGCATGAGACTTTTTATGCTTGTAAAGGTTGCTCTTTGTTTTGAATGAGAAGCCACATGTCACACAAGGATATGGTCTCTCCCCAGTGTGGGATCGTATGTGCTTCAACAATACACTAGGCTTTGCACATGCTCTGTTGCAGTACTCACAAACATACTTTCCTTGCTTTTTTGTTTTTTGTTCCTTAGTTGAGACATCACACATTTGATTCATGCCAAAGTTGACAACTGTTGCCACCTGGACAGGGTTAAAGCCTGGTGTGACTGGAACTTGGATGGGGTTGGGAACAGTGGCAGAGAGAGACTGGCATGTCTGAACTATAGGTGGCTGACTTTGAGGCAGGGCACTGGATCCCGAGGGAACTGGGGCATAGGTCAAGTTAAAAGATGGACCTGCACTATAGCTCTTCTGAAGGCCTGGCTTGTCATGCTGGCAATTAACTGCCTTAGTCAGGTGCTGCTGTGAGGAGTGATGTTGAGCAGATAGGACTCCAGTTGATGCACTGTTGTAGAATGGTGGTTTAGCTGCAGCATATGACTGCATTACTGCAGGCTGCGAATGCGGACTGAAATTAACTGAGGGCATAGTAATGGCAGCATCTGACTGGGGAACAGGAACTGAGGTGGCTTTCCCAAGTTGTCCAATTGGATTGCAATTCTTCTTCTCTGTTAAAGTGTTGAAGTCTGGCTCCATGGCCTTAAGCAAAACTTCAAGAGGAGCAGTTGTGTGTGAGGCAGATGTGCCTTTGTTGCTGACTTTATCACTCCAGCTTTTGGCCAGCATGGACTGTACAACACAAGTCTTATCTGCACTCTTTTGGTGGACAAGAGCCTCTGACTGTAAGGTAGTCAAATCCTTGTTCTCCACTTTTACTGCCTCGTCTGCCAGTGTCTCCTGCTGATCATCTTCTGAATCTTGGGCTGATCTGGAGGTACTGTGTACTGGGCTCTTGGATAATAAACTGGCAGGTGTGGCTTCCTTTGATAAAGCACAGTCTGTAGGTGAAACAGATTTCTTGGTTTGTGACAGCTTCTTGACTGGAGACTTGGGTATCTTCTTCAGTTGGTTTTCAGCCACAACCTTTTTCCTCTTTAGTCCTTTGATGCTCTCATAACTTCTGCCTGTACTTTCATTTCTGCCTGTTGGAGAAAAAAAACAATGTTAATAGGAGCTCTTCACTACCTGTACTTGTGGAACTTGCAAATGCTTGGTACACTATATGGCCAAAAATATGTGCACCCCTGACCATCACACCCATTTGTACTTCTTCCTCAAACTGTTACCACAAAACAGGAAACACACAATTGTATAGAGAGTCTCTGTGTGCTGTAGCTTTACAGTTTCCCTTCACTGGAACTAAGAGACTCAAACCTGTTCCAGCATGACAATGCCCCTGTGCACAAAGCGAGCTCCATGAAGACATGGTGTGTGAAGGTTGGAGTGAAAGAACTCGAGTGTCCTGCACAGAGCCCTGACCTCAACCCCACTGAACACCTTTGGGATGAACTGGAACACCGACTGAACCCCAGACCTCCTCGACATCCCAACATCAGCGCCTGACCTCACTAATGCTCTTGTAGCTGAATGAGCACAAATCCCCACAGCCACGCTCCAACATCTAGTGGAAAGCTTCCCAGAAGAGTGGAGCTCATTATAACAGCAAACACAGGGGAATAAATCTGGAATGGGATGGTCATCAAGCACATATGGGTGTGATGGTCAGGGGTGCACAAACTTTTTGCCATATAGTGCATTTTGTGCTGTAATGAAAATCTTTATATTAAAAAAAAAAAAAAAAAAATCACCTATCATTTCAGTAAAATCTGGACATGAAATCTGACAAAGAACAAATGGTAGGTCAACAATTGGTTTTTCACAACTATGAACTGTATATCACATAAGAATGATCCATGAACTGCTGTGTAATTCATCACAATAACACATGAAGGCAGAAGAGAATGAATTTCAGAATGAATATAATACATTTTTATTTACCAGTTATTTGTCTGTATGCTGCAGCATTATGTTACTGATCAAATGAAAGTTATGTTAGTAATATAATATTTTATTATACACAAATGATAACATTTTCCAATTTCCTGACTGGCATATCAATCAGCATACTATATAAACAATAGTGTGCAAAAGTCTTAGGCACATGGAATGAAAAAGGAATTCTGTAAAATGAAAGGAAAAGGAAATTCTGTAAACATATCAAACATAAACAAACATAACATATCAAATCAAATCATCATATGATCAAGATCATGGAAAGGAAATTGTCTAAGGAAATTGGTAGATAGATTGTTCCAGGCCTTTTGTATCTGCATATAAAATCCCAGACAGACGGGTTTTTTTTAATCAGAGGTCTTATTATCTACTACTTAATAAGGACCATTACTTAAAATATATATATATATATACACACACACACACACACACACACACACACATATATATATATATATATATATATATATATATATATATATTCTCTGTAACAATTTTTTAATTAAAAAAATATTTAGTTAGCCTAAAACTTTTGCATGGTAAGGTATTTTTAGGAAAAAAAAAAGACTTGCAAGGAATGCAATAATAAATACTGCAAAGTGCTTTTTCCAATTTAGCAAAGGTCTGCTGCTATATCTCTGAGCTACTGAGGCCCACGCATCATTATGCTGAAAACCCACTCTCTGTCTCTCGTTCACCATCTCTCCCACCACCAGCCCTGCCCCTTGTCTCACTCATTTTTATACCTCAATCCTGTTTGTCTTGCATTTTCTGTCTTAATAATTGTGCCTCTGTGTGAGAAAAGAACATTCTTCTCCAGCTTTATTTTCTTGTTAAAATGTATTATATTCTGTTATAACTTAATAGTCTAGTGAAAGCTGACTGTGAAATTACATGGCCAAGTCAATGCCCTATTTTATCAAATCACTATGCTATACCTGAAGCGTAAATCAATAGGCCCAATTTATCAAGCTGGATTTGAAGGGATTTATTTGTAAATTGTATGTACAAGCATTTACACAAGAAATTTGGTAAGCGTTTAGCAGACGCCCTTATCCAGAGCCACTTATAGAGGAGCTTTAGAGTCTCGATCAGAAACACATCCTCATTCTAGTTCACTCGCTCAGACTAAGACTAAGAGCTCCAGTTTCCCTGTATGAAGCGTGCATGCTCAGTGTGCATGACCACCTGGGTACTGTGTAAATCTTTTTCTCTACTCCAGTTTCAATATGGTCAATGGTATGGCTCAATGGTTAAACCGTTTTCTTCTCACTTCACTTAATTCATATCTAAATTACCTTTTCTGTAATTCAGCTCCAGATTTTGGCCTTTTCAGGTGCAGTTAAACAATATATATTTTCACTGGCATAGACGCGAGTCAAAATAATTTTCTGAGACTTGAATCAAGTCTTGTTTGCTCTTTACTTTTACAGCTGTGAGCTTTGCCTTTTATGGAGCTCTGTGGGTGTCACCAAATGCAAATTAGCTGTGCTGTGCACATTCCTGGTAATTTACGTGTGACTGCATTCATCAACATACACACGAGCATGAAAAAATTAAGTGTTTCCGAAACTTTTGTAAATCAGGCAGAAAATTTTTGTTCATATTGGCTTATGCAAACATTTACACTCAACTGTACTAAGAAAAATTGATAAATGAGGCCCACTGTCTAGACCAAAGCTGAAAACACTAGATATGGCAAGTGAACCTGCAGAATAATACAAATTTCTTCACAATTATGCACAAATAGGAAACTTCTAAAACAATTTCTATGCTTGGTCTCCCTGTAGTAATATACGTGTATAGAGATGTTTTTGAGCAGAAGAACATTGTCTGGCATAAACATCTACTGTAGCTCTCCAGGAGTGGGTTTCTTCTCGTTTGTTTTGATTGGCACCAGAAGGTGAAAAGTATATGGCTAAGTTTGTTCGCTGTTTCCTTGCCATTCACTGAATTCTAATTGGCTTACGTCTTTTAGCAATACTTACAGTTAGAGAGGCATTGCATAATTTCTTTCATAACATGGGTTTTATGATCTTTCAAAAACATAATTTTCCAACTTTGCACAGTTTTATACAAGAATATATCAAATTTAATTCCATAGTCAATCATAAGCTGCTAAGAAATCTATATATAACCTTACCTTGTTCAGTGTTCAGACTGAAGATGAAAGTCAATTTAAATCTATCTAATATCATGACCCTGGGTATGATATTTCAAGAAATATTTGGCGACTATATAGGTCACCTTGGTTTAGAAGACAAAGTAACCCTGTCTCCACCCTGAAAGCAGAAAAAAAAAAAAAAAAAAACACTCCAAACAGGAGCATTCTAAAACAAGCTGTCTGGGCTGCCGAGTTAAGAATGAGAATGAAGTAAGGTGAAAAGACTGACCTGACCTGTTACACATGCCATCACGTTACACATTTCTCAATGTGCCTCACAATATCTTATCTCTAAGGCAGGTTCTTTAAGCATACCACCTACATGACTTGTCCAACTCCAAGGGCCAAATATGGCTGGCCTGCTGCCCCGCTTCATTCAACCCGAACAAAAATAATATTGAAATGGCCTGTTGCACCTACTATTCAACGTTTTCACATTAACCAGTAATATCCAGAATTCACACCAGACCTGTGTTCCACAAGTGCCACTGTGCAGAGCATGTGGTCTTACATCTCACAGGGCTAAAATGCTACATCTCACATCTACATGCTTACATCTCACAGGGTTAAAATGGACACCTACAGTGGATATAAAAAGTCTACACACCCTTGTTAAAATGGAAGGTTTTTGTGATGTAAAAAAAAAGAAATTAAGATAAATCATGTCAGAACTTTTTCCACCCCCAATATGAAAATACAACATATAAAAATTAAGTGAAAAACAATGAGAAACATTTTATGAAAAAATAGAAAAAATAAAAAAGTTACAGTAACCTGGTTGCATAAGTATACACATCCTTTTATAATTGGGGGTGTGGCTGTGCTCAGAATGAACCAATCACATTCACTCTCATGTTCAAAAGTAATTATCATACAGCTGTCATCAATGAAATTATTCTGATTAACCCCAAAAACAGACCAGCTGTTTCTGTAAGAGTTTCTTCACATCTTCTTGGTTTCATCTGACTGCTGAAGCCATGGTCAGCAAAGAGCTTACAAAGCCTGTACAGGGTCTCACTTGTTGAAAGATATCGATCGGAAGAGAGGTATAAAAGAATGTCCAAAACATCAGATGTAGCATGGAACACTGTGAAGACCATTATCAACAAGTGGAGAAAATGGAGCACCACAGTGACATCAGCAGGAACAGGACGTCCCTCCAAAATTTATAAAAGGACAAGACAAAAACTTACCAGGGAGGCTGCCAAGAGACCCACAGCAACATTAAAGGAGCTGCAGGAATATCTGACAAATACTGATTACTCTCTCTTGTATTCTTCACATGATATTGTGTGAAGCTGTGGGGTTGGACGGCTAGACGGAAGCCCTTTCTCACAAAAAACATCCAAGCTCAACTAAATCACCCCAAACCATGTGGCAAACTGTGTTATGGTCTGATGATAATAGGTATAATAATTCCATCATTTTAAAAGGTATGTTTGGTGCAAAAAGAAACACCAAAAGAACCCCACGGTGAAGCATGGTGGTAGCAGCATCATGCTTTAGAGCTACTTTTCTTCAGCCAGAACTGGGGCTTTTATCAAGGTGGAGGGAATCATGAATAGCTACAAAAACCAGTCGATTTTAGTGCAAAACCTTCAGGTGTCTGCTAGTAAGCTGAAGATGAAAAGGAATTTCACCTTTCACCTTAAGGAACGGCTTAACCAAAAGAAGATCAAGGTTTTGGAATGGCCGAGCCAGAGCCCAGACCTGAATCCAACTAAAAATCTGTGGGGTGACCTGAAGCAGACTGTGCACAGTTTGTACAGTTTGATGGATCTAGAATGTTTTTGCAAGAAAGAGTGAAAAACTGTGCCACGCTGATAGACTCTTATCCAAAAAGACTGAGTGGTGTAATAAAATCAAAAGCTGCTTCAACAATGTATTAGTTTAGGGGTGTGTATACTTATGCAACTAGGTTATTGTAAGTTTTTTATTTTTCCTCTATAAAAATATTTCTGAATGTTTTTCCCCTTTATTTGTATACTTTGCAATTTCACATTAAAGGTGAGAAAAAATCTGACGATTTATCTTGGTTTCATTCTTTTACTTCACAGAAACCTGCCATTTTAACAGGGGTGTGTAGACTTTTTATGTCCACTTTACTCTGCTGCATTTGAAACAGGCCACATGAAAATGCTGCAGAAACGCATTTGGTGTTGGCCTTCAGTGTGATTCATTAACTGACTCCAAATCCTGAAATGAATCACTCATGTAAAGCAAAAACCTATGAGTGCAATACACTTCATACAAAGTGAAAATGTCCATTAAAGCAAAAGAAAACAAAATATACTTTCCCAGCATAGTCTTACACAGTATACAATTGACTGCAGAAGTTGTTTAATCTAGTCTGAACTATTATAATTAGAATTCTTTTTTTTTTTTTTAACTATCTGACTACATTTCTTTACAGGCTGCCCTGCCGTTTTTTCCACCATCCCATCAAGTCGACATCTACACAGTCTGTGTCACTGTATACAGGTGAATAGTTTGTTAGCCCTTTTCTTAGAAATGTCCTTTGTAGCCTCGGTAGTGGTAATTGATAGCATAGATAATAATATGGTTAAAAAAATGAATAGCTTCAGTTTACAGAATACAGAAAAAAATCACAAAAATACAGCATCTGAGTTTGACACACACACACATACTATTCATATCAACATTAATTTCACAAATACATTGGATTAAACATTTAACAGACTAATTTTTTAATTTCATGTTTGTCTTCCCCAAAACAACAGCTTACAACGATGTCACTCCTATTAAAAAAAAAAAAAAGAAAGAAAAAAACAGCCCACAATATGAAAATAAACAGATGTCACCAGAGATTTGGTCAGCAAGATAGCTCCAGGTCTAAATACATGTCCGCTGTGCACAGAGGCCAAGTGTGGCAGCCACAGCTGGGAGACAACACTCGAGCGCTCCAGAAGCAGTAATCACTGCTGCTGCTGTGCCCTTTCCAGCCTACGAACCCACACAAACACCATCGGCCCACACACACATGTGCGCACACACACACACGCACACAAACACACGTGCACACACACACGTGCACACACACACACACGCACACAAACACACTCACACACACACATGCGCGCACACACACACGCACGCACACACACACATGCACGCATGCACACATACCAGGAGGCATTGTAGTATATCCAGCCTAGGGGTGACATGCATTACTTTTTTTCCCATGAAGCCCCTAGTTCATTTAGCTACAAAGGGTAAAGGGGTTGTTGGGGGATTTAAGGGTGGAATGAAGCACAGGGGAGAGATATTTGGAGGCTTTGTCTACATGAAGATATGCTGTGAAATAGTCAGTAATGGCAGTAAAGGTTAGTTTTGTTGTTTAATTGACAATTACAATAAATATTTAACTGCTAATTTGGGTGAATTTGGAAAAAAGCCACGCTTGACTTGCAAGCTGCGTACATGCCCTGTATCTATGATGTGAACATATTGTAAACACACTTCCCATATAAAGATCACACATAGAAAGTATATACTGCAATTGCTGTAATGGAGGAAGAGTGACTATTACCTTTTTGAGCACCTCTGGGCTCTTTGAGCTCCTTCTGTGCCTCCTCAATCTTGTCTGCAACACAAAATGGGAAAAATATATTTTAGAACATTTGCAGCTTATCTCTTACAGCAAAACATGTTTTTTGGACTTTCACACTCCACTAATTTATTACTGGTGAAGGGGATGAAGCTGGATGCAGAAATAGTGACATTGCTCCTAGACAGGTATGAAAGCACAATCTGAATAAAGCGTTTGTATATTTAAATGTTTGCCCATCTGGTTTTAAATAATAAATCAAACAGATTCCTGTTTATCACTTAGAGAGCCACGTAAGTTAATGCTTTGAATGAACCACCTTCATCAGACTTATGATTTTCCATTGTAAAATAGTGTGTTCTAATTATCCAGAACCATTTGCCTAAAAAAAAAAGTCAGGAACTGCAAAAATCAGGAAATCTCAGCTGGATGATGCATTTTTAAGTGATCTGCAGTAAAGTGTTAAAAACATAACAGCACATTTCGATGTAATCCTTTTATAAATCGGTTTTCTAATGTTGGTTGACATTTTCACCGTTGATGCTGCAACAGCGCTGAGCAGAAGAGTGTGGGTAAAACGGAAAAAAAAACAGAACAGCATATTTAATTACTTTCTAATAATCATCACCATTAACACTATTTGTAAACTGTTCTATTTGACACTTCGTTGTAGGACTCTTTAATCTTTTAGGGTCAAAATTTCCATCCTTTTGACCATTTTGACCATTTTTGGCCTGAATTTTTCAGCAGCATCCCAAATAAATATAATAAACTGATGTAAAATGATATTAAATATATACTTGTTTAATAAGTTGAATATACATTGAAAGATTTTATTTCACATAAATAATTTTATTTTTTTTAATGAAAAACATTTTCCATTCACTTTGACAGGACACATGGGAGCCGCCCAAGTCGAGAGCACATGAAATAGTGGAGGGGCTTCCAGGAAGTGCATATTATTGGAGAGTTCAACACACGTGAGCAGATTCCAGATTCACATGGCAATTAGCTCATTTTCCATTTTATTGGGGAGAAAAAAGCAGCTCTTTTGGAGTATTTTTGAGTGATAATTTGTACTAGCATACTCCGATGTTTTTGAGCAAAGGTTGCGAAGTAATATGATCAGCGATAAACGTCACTGAATATTGTGGAAAATTGTGTGTGGACAATAATATTATTATATTGCACAAGCTTAAACTTCACAGAAATGTGTTTAATGCCAGCTAACTCCCATGCAGCTAACAATCCTGACACCATGATGACGGTTAGCTTAAAAGTTCATGAGAGCTCATATGATAATATGATGTTATCTCCTCCTGCTGGCTTCTGATGTGCGCGCACACACACACACACGCACACACACACACACACACACACACACACAATGTTCTAAGTGTTTGGAAACAAGGAACAAAGATATACTATATGTCCAAAAGGAAATTGAATGTGCCAGCATTGGAAAGAATCTTGCTTTTCAGTTTTCAAGAAAAAGCTGATTCCTCAGACATCTCCACTGCAAATGTTTGTCAGACTGAGCCCATATACATGGTTAGGGTGTTGTGTGGTGTTTTAGGTTTCCTGAGAAGACTATGGGAGAAGAAGGGAAAAGCTGGCGGGCTGTGGCCGAGCTTGGAGGATTATGTCACCATGAGTATTCTGCAGTCACACCCTTCTGTTTCTCTTGCTCAACCGCAACCCCCTGCTCCAGGAACACTTTTTACATGACATAAGCCCAACATGCCCCAACACCCCCTACTTTTAACCACCATAGCATATCTGATTTAACAAAATACACAGTAACCAGGACCCACACTGAGTGGACCAGCAACTGTGTTTATACGCCTGCTTGGACTCCTCCTTTCCAGAGCACAAACCTAAATCGTTCAAAGAATAATAAACTCTTCACTCATCCAAGTCCATCCATCATACATTGGTTTCAATGTAGATTTATTCCACTATAGAGTATCTCACTTATCCCACTGTGGTGTAGAGTTAATGAGGCACACGCAGGTTATTAGAGGCCTTGTTCATGTTTCCCTTATATACTACACACTACAGCAGTAAGGGATGGAGCACTACCATGATTAGAATACCAAAGTCGTCCATGTTTTTTTTTTTTTTTTTTTTTTTTTTTAAATAGAGGGAGCATGTTTTGATGTGATGTTATGAGTGGTGAAGAGTTCCAGCTTCATTTCCAGCAAAGACAGTCATCATTTAGTCATGCCTACTCAGCGTAACCTGAAATGCAAATGCAGCTGTTGTACAAATACGTAATAGATGTGTGATTTACTGTAATAACATATTGTGTTTGTGGGCTCCGAATACTGTGATTCTGCTTCAGATTCAGTGGCAAAAACCTTGTCAGGTGACCTTGCAGGAAGTTACTAAAAGTAAAATAAGAATGAAACAAGAAGTGAAACATAAGCAGACTATATTACTACTGCATGACTACTATTGTATGACAAGTTAACAGTAAAGTATAATGTGTGTGCATTTTAATCACCTAATTAGAAATTGCTGTCTAGTTTTAGGCCTAGTTCTAGCACTGCTTCAGAGGCTTTCTGTTAAGCACAACCTAAAGGAAAACTACATATTTGAACAACAAAATATTAACCCATCGATGCTGAGCTCAGGTTACTGTCTGTGCAGAGGAATGTTCTCCGCATGTCTGTATGGGTTTTCCCCCACCACACAAAAACATGCTGATCGGTGGATTGGCTATGCTAAATTGCCACTAGTAGTGAATGAATGTGTGAAATTGTATGTGCATGGTGCCCTGTGATAGACTGAAATCCCATCCATGGTGTATTTCCCGATCACTCTCCGCATTCCCAGGTTAAGCAACTGACCAATGAATGAATTATAACAGAGAATAATGTTCACTTTTATGCCCTGTGGTAATTTTAGAAAGTACAATATTTTATTATAGATGCACGTATGTCCCCAAAAGTGTTTAGGTTTTATTTTTAAACAGCAGCATTGTAACAGTGCAAGAATAGTCAGTCTGTCCCCGTCTCTGATTCAGCTAAACTTCTCTGTTACATCCAAAAGTTTATTTAATGTAATATAAATGCTAGGAAGCATTTAATCTATTATTGCAACAGTGGATAAAACTAACACAGTTTTATTTTGGGTGGTGCGGAGTGGTGTAAGGCTCTTTATGCAAAATGTGATCACTGGCAACATGTGGAAAAAAGAAAGAATTAAAAATTCACCTGTTCCCCACAGCAACTTTCACTACCTGCCAATGCCACATATATGCTAATGAGCTCCTGGCTAAAAAATATTTTATATGCACTGTGTTTGGCTTTTTAATGACTCCAAGTGCAAAGAGTGTGGGTGCAGCATGGAGCAGAGATTCACTTCATTTTGAAGACAGTCACTACTTTTCTTTAACCTTTGGTTTTAAAGACCCAATCATGCCATATGATCTGGCAGGTTTCACTGAATGCATTTATTATTGTATTATTGTATTAATTACTATTGTATTAAACACTTTCAAAAACTATGTAAAAATGGCTCTATCTGTTATAATAGTGCAAAAACAGAGAGAGAGAGAGAGGAAGAGGCAGAAATAATACCACAGTTACTTGGGGATTAGGGCTACCACAACATGAAAAATTCACAGTAGGATAACTGCACAACTCATAAATATATAAATATAATACAAATAAATAAGAAAGTAGGCTGCTTCAATTTCCCCTTAACTGAGTTGCACAGTTACTAGGAATGAGTGTTAAATCAAACTTCTGTCTTGGGCCTAATGAGTCACTGTAATAATTATTATTACATATAAGATTACAAATGTAAAGTTAACATCCCTAAAGAAATCAGTCTATTTCTATACTTTTTAAAACGTTCATATAAAGTGAGTTCTGTTCACACCAGTAGTCGATAATTTAACCTATTCACTCAAGACGCATGGCTTTGTTCCTGTTATCTTATTTATTTGGCATGTTTGGACAAGCTGCATAACAGAGGGCTAAAGGTTTCAGTAATTTGTCTGGTAATGTGTATTGTTATAGCATATTGAATGTGACTGCTTCTATAATTAGAGCATGCGCACACACAGATGAAGTGCAGAGGTGCCAGAATTGCAGCTGACATCAGGGGATGTACAGCCAACGGTTGAGCAAGCAAGAAGTTTCTTACACACAAACTGGGGTGTGTGTGTGTGCGTGTGTGTGTGTGTGTGTGAGAGAGAGAGAGAGATAGAGAGAGAGAGAGAAAGAGAGAGAGATAGAGAGAGATCATGTACATATAATGTGAGGTACAGGTTTATATGGCAATGTGCAGACTGTAACTTCACTGTGTAACAGACAAAAGCAGAACTGTTGTCTTGTTTCACTACATCCCAGCTATACACACTGTCTTTAATGGAACCAAAACAGTATTCCAGGCATCATTTAGGATGTATTATATGATGTTAAGAAGATTATTTTGTTTCAGTTTGCAGTAGAGCTTGGTGTTTCCTGACTACAAATCACTCCCCCCTTTTGGACATTTGTATGCAGGATAAAAAAAACACAATTTGTATATTAATCAATCAAAAACAAGTGGAAATAAGTGGAAAGCACTCCAATTCTGTCTGGAATGGAAATAATGACGTAAAGATAAGCATATAAAGCAGAGCTTCCAGTGCAGCTGCAGTTCCCCAGGTTTGACCTTCATGAGCAAGTAGAGCAAAACACTGGCTGGAGCTCAGACACTGGCTCCAAGACTCAGTGAACCCTTTAGGGGAGCCGGCTTTCCCAGAAGTCCAGTCAACAAACGCCTCCTCCCTCATTACTGTTGGACACACATGCAAACTCTCACAAGCTCAGTCTGAGAAGGAGAGAGAACAACAAAATCTACAGCTGGTTTGTGGTTCTATTACACTGTCCATCATGATCAGGCACTTTAACCATCCTCACTCTGCACCACACCACTTCATTTCTCTCTCTCTCACTCTCTCTTTATTATTATCAATAATTATACGCCTGTGTGCTTGAACATGCTAACTGCTTTTCATGGTCAATTTTAAGTAGCATAAATATGGAGCATTTGTTACTGTGTGAGAGAGAAACAGTGCAGGAAACAGGTCTAAACACTGCAGTGCTCTGACAGATGTTGGGGGACTTTCACTGCCAGGAACTTCAGACAAACACAAAGAGCACTACAGTCAATCAAATCCAGCCCTCACTACAGTTCTGCTGAGGCTTGTGAAACTGCGTGGAGGGGATGGAATCCCCTTTTCACATGTGTGCAGAACGCAAGACCATTATTTAACGCCCAAGGCAATGCTTAATAATGTATGGTAATAAAGAAAGGATTGCTTTCACAGAAAAAGTGTGAGGGAGAGAGAGACTATCAAGCTCTTTCTTTAGAATGCAGAATGATAATGTACCAGACATTATCACAGTGCAACCCATAACAGTACTTTGCCATTCTAGCATTCCATGACACTTTTTTAAAAATTCTCTCACTGAGAACACAAGTATCTCATCTTTTGACACCAGAAAATAATACTGTGGGTTTTTTTTTTTTTTTTAAACTTTCCCCCAGTCTAATACCAAAGATTCCAGTTCTATGCTTTTTGGATGATCAGACAAATAATAAGCTGTTCCATGAACTTCTTCCATGTTTGACTTACTAATCATGTAAAAAAGACTGTATACTCACTGTAATTACTGTAGCTCATTCCAGTTCCTCACTTTGGTGGTAAATGAACTAGAACCTCAAGTTCCACTTGGCTCACTAAGTAAACATGTTTTGTTGTCTGTTGGCAAACTGACCTGATGATAAAATTATTCTGAAACCGTAAAAAAAATCACTGCTCTTCCATACTTTTGGCTTGTAGTGCATTCTGTCAATATTTTCATGGGCACACACACACACACACACACACACACACACACACACACACACACACACACACACGAGTATAAGGGCTGCAAGAAGCAGTACGCAGTAGTCGGCTTTGCTGTTTATTGTTAAGATTGCGTGGGTATGTTGGTGAAAAATTGATGTAGCCCGTCCATAGGTGGGCGAAATGGGGCGAAAAGGTGAAACAGAAGAAAAGAGGAATGTGAAGGTGGAGGCCAGGGGAAGCTGCAAAGCAGAACACACACTGTTCAGAGCTCTCCTCTCTTCATGTTTATAGCTGTGTTAGTGACACTTTCCCTTGTTTAGGACCTTGCTGAAGTTTCACCTTTTCATATCATGAACTTATCATGAACCTTTTCTCAAGTCTTAAAATGTTGTTTATGAATGAAGGGCGACTCCAAGTTCCAGAGAAAGTTATTTGAATGGGTCACTCATTTTAATTATTCATCAAATGCCTGCTCTGCTGAAGCGACTAACGCTTGTCATAGTAAATAATTAATTTGCCCTTAACAACATGTGGCTTAGAAATGACAGAGGAGAGTGTGGATTTCTGTTTACCACCATACTGTTCCTGTGCTTACTGCTAACTGCTCTTGTGGTGGTGCCATTTAGCCAGGCACATCATACTAGTTATTACCAAATATGTGTTTCATTAATGTAACTTGTTAATTAATGTAGAGTCCCATAAATTTATGTTCAGACTGGAGGTTTATAAGTCACAAATGCTTTCTGTTAGATTAAAGAAACTACACACAAATATGCACACTAACAAAAAAAAAGTGGGAAGTAGCACATACGTGATGAGTTCACTGCGGTCAAACATTCCCAAGTTCCCTTTAACCACTGGATAATATTTTAAAAAAAAAATTCATGGTTCATGATTCCACCACTAGAAAGAAACTGAGCAAAAGTGGTATCAATGTGAGAGCTGAAAGGTGAAAACCACCACTAACCAAGAGGAACATAAAGACGCAACACATCTGCCAAAAAAAACCCACCTTGATGACCCCCAAGCCTGCGATAATGTTTTGTGGACTGATGAGGTGAAAGTGGAACTTTTTGGACGTTAAATCTGTAAAGCTAAAAACATTCCACAATAAGAACCATACTAAGAGTGAAACATGGTGGTGGTAGTGTGATGGTGTGGGGATGCTTTGCTGCTTCAGGGCCTGGGAGACTTGCCATAATTGACAGAATCATGAATTCTGCTCTTTACAAGAAAATCCTGAAGGAGAATGTTCAGTCGTCAGTCTGTGATCTGAAGCTCAAGTGCAAGTCCACCTCTGAATGGCTCAAAAGAAACAAAATGAATTATACCCAAATACTCCAAATAAAACACTACAAACTGTGAAGTAAAACACACACACACACACATTCGTATTGCTTCCTGCACCTACACCTATGTATCTAGTTCCAGAAAAACAGTATTTGCACAGTAAACATTTCAAACGATTCAGAGAGCATTTACTAAACACAGCTCAAACCAGGCCAGATAACTGGTGTATCTAATATAACAATATATCTACATAGACAGTATTCATAAACGTAAACATTTATTTTTTTTATAACAGGTATTTATTTATTTTAAATATGTTAAAAAGTATGAAAGCTATGGAAAATATGGAAAGAAAAATAAGTTGGCTGATCTGTATTCCTGCACCTCCTCTCAGGACTCAACCTGTTTCTTATCTAGTATATCTCTCAAAAGTAACAATCAATGCATCAATGTGTGTACGCGTGTGTGTGTGTGTGTGTGTGTGTGTGTGCGCGTGCGCGTGTGTCGTTATTGAGTGACGCCCGCGCAACACACACACGCATGCGCACACACAATAACAGGCCAACAGAGTAGACTTCCCTTTCCCCCAAGCTAAGGCTTAGTTTCTCTCTCAGTCTCTTATTGGTGGTTTGCATCACACACACGGTCTGTTAGCTAAATGCTTTAAAAAAAAAAAAAAAAAAAAGTTTCTACTTCAGCAATGCAAATTTAACCTCTCTATTTCTAATAATCCATATTTCTAGTAATACATATAAAATAACTGAAAGTAACAAAAGAGGAGATTCTCTCGCGACCCCATTTGTAAATCAAGTGAGACCTAGTTTGGGACCCTGCCGTACTCTAAGAGAGTAAAGAAATTTCTGAACTAACACACTTCTTTGCATGTTAACAATTTTTAAATAACCAACAAATCATCTTAACATTTGAGCACATTTTACAAATGTTTCTAAGGTCATGGAAACAGTGGATAAGAAATGCTGAGCTCCCTGCCAAACACACTTGTAATAGTGGTAACTATAAGAGTTAGCCTGTGGGTTGGAAAAAGACAAAGCCTAATCTGAGACTTATCCTAATTAGTCAACTTAACAAGATTGCTTTTAATGGATGTATCGTGTAACTGTATTAATACTCATTGGTGAGTTACACGGAAGAGTGTGATTACAGTTCCAATACAGTTCAAACACAGATTTTTAGGATATAAATTAGACCTCATTAACCTGAATTTCAGGGGGGGTTTAATTGTTTATTTCACAATTAGGGAAATTGTTCAAGCCTTAATGGGCTTAAAAACTTCATTGTTTTTAAGTCTCACTCTAAAGGAAACAGGAATGGAGTAAAGGACACATACAAGAAACCAGGCTTTCCTTTTTTATCATTTCCTTTCAGCAATGCTCTCTACGACAATCTGTCTCTATCTCGTTCTCGCGGCAGCCATCGTGTCAAAAGCAGCTGTCATCGTGAATGCATCAAAAGAACAGAAAAGCCACATTCACATGGCCCTGAGGTGAATTTGATTCACCTCCCCTTGCCAAAAGGCCCTGGCTCTCTTTAATTAACAGTACAGCTGGAATAGACAACATATAATTCATTCTATTGAAAACAGAGATGCCACTCATTGAAATCAGGAATAAATTTTTATATGCAGCAAAGACTTGAAAGTATGAAGAACCTGATGAAGAAGAAAATGATTTGAAGCAGAATATCACTAGATGTTTGAAATTTTTACTTTTGTGGTTTAAAAATCTAGCAAGTAATTTCAATTCTCTTTGTGTAACCACTAGGCAGCTGTGTAAAGTTTTCAGAAATTCTAAACAAAATGAATATATCAACGTTCTGACATCTTCACTGTGGGTATGGCGGTGTTCGCAACTCGTCTTTCTCCAAATATCACGAGCTGAATTATTGCCAAAGAGTTCTGTTTTTCTTTCATCTTTTTTCCCCCAAAAGTGTTCTGATTTGTCTAAATGCTTTCAGATGCTCTGTGCTTGTTTTTTAGCAGAGTTTAGCATTTGAGGATTTTTGGAACGGAGATGATTGTGGTTCAGTTCATTGCTTATTGTTCTCTGTGTATCTGTTGTTCCTGTTGCTTTCAGATCATCCTGCAATTCTTTTCGAGTGACTGCTGGCTTCTCTCTTATCTTCATTATCATTAGTCTGAGAGAGTGGTGTGAGATCTTGCGTGACTCACCTGTTCACGCACCTTTTGGATGAGTAGTTGTGGGTCCATGAACTTTACACCTGCATATCGGTTATCAAACCAGTTGTACTGACAGGGATGTTTATGGTCTTTGCTATGGCTCTGTAGCTTTTTTCATTCCAGTGTTTAATTTTATTCCTGAGAACTTTAGGAAGCTCCTCCACCTTTACCATGATGCTACTTGCTGCATGAAATCTTCCCAACCAATGCCAATGTCTTTCATAATCACATCAAGTGCAATTTACATGAGAACATTTTTCAATTTCATTTTTTTTTAATTTGACATTGTGTGTGTAAATTTAAAGTGAATATAAGCACTGGACATATATTAAATAACAAAAACAAGGGTCTGACTACTTATGTCCCCTACAAGGTGGTGGCATCAATGGATCATCAATGGACTATCAATGGATACTTAACTTGATCTAAATCAAATATCTTTCAGGTATGAGGCAAATTATTGCTAGCTCTTATCTTGTTGATGCCACCATTACCAAATCATATCTCATTCTGAAATTAGTTTGCCCCATTTGACTGGTGCCCCTTTAATAGAACTATTTAATAAACAACATTTCTAATATTTAATGTAATCGTAGTAATTTACTCACATCATCTACCTTACTCGTTAGTGTCTGCTAATCCCATTCTGTGTATTTTCTGTTTTCTGATGTGTGCTCTATAGCCGTACAGTGAATTAGGCGAACTTGGTAATTTTTGAAAGGGTGACTGTTGCCTCTGGAAGGCTTTACTGTGAGGGCTTGCCAAATCTTTTTCTCATTTTGAGAGAGTAGTAAATATATACGCTGGAAAGTGTTAAACTTTTTTTTTTTTTTTTTTTAAAGTTGTTACCTTTAATATTCTTCTAATAATAGTGTTGGCTGCAGACGGTTGTACTTTGAATTATGTTCATAATGAATGATTTTTTAATTAACTACAGATAAAACTACAGATAAAACTCAAAACAATGATTTTTTTTTAATGCTGTGCTTCTTTACTCAATGAAATAGTATGAATTTTTCTTTGAATATGCATCACAAATGTGTTATCCATTTCTGTTTCCATAGTGTTAAAAATAACAGACATTCCCCTCAGCTGGTAATCTGGATTATGCCAGCTGGTGTGTGTTTACATGGGTGTGTTCACATTTTCAAAGTTTCTAGAGGAGTTGAGATTACTGTATTTACTGTATTACTGATGTGTTGTATTACTGAGGAATGGCAGGTCAGATAATGAAATTGTTTACAGAATAACCAGGGGATGTCCTGTTGATTTGGGTGGATAAATTTAGAAAGGATTGTAATTACGAGGTAATATGTTTGGAAATTAGGTGCTCTTAAACAGAGGGGCTAATATAATTCTTGGTTTCTTGTTTTTCCAGTAAAATCTATTTCTAATATTTTTAAATCTAAGTCTAGTGAATACTTCCCACTTTCCTGTGGATGTAATATAGAATTTCTGTTTAATGTTCAGTTTCAGTTTTATAAATTGTGGTGAGACTGTCTGTTATTTCAGGGCATTATCATTTTCACTTTCTGTGTGTGGGTTATCCAGTGTATTTACTTGGTTAATTTTGGAAGGTCAGTGTTTTCCAGAAATTGTTCCACTAGATCGGAAGGTCTTCCAAGTTGGGTTTGTGGACTGGCGTGTATAATTTGCTATAACATGCTTAAAAAGGTTATTTATTTCTAATTTTGAGTGTGCTGTAACTCTTTAACTCTTTTAGTGTTTCTAATTGCTGGAATGAGTGTTTTTTCTTTGTTTTGTTTTAGTAGGTTTTCCAAATACTTCCTGATTCATTGTAATATTCAAAAAAATACTACATCAGAGTTTTGCAGTATGAACTGTGAATTGCTTGTTAGGTTATTCAGTTGTGAGACAAACGAATAGGAAAAAGATGGATGATCATTACTTGGGCCATAAACCTATGCTATTGTGCAATTATTTTATTGAAGCAATTATTTTATTGAATTAATGCTAACATATCTTCCTTCTGGATCTGCAATAGTAGTATTGTGACTGACTGATATCTTGTGTTGCATTCCAGTTGTGGGATTACTATTCTATAATCAATAATGCACAGCCAATAAAGTTCAATGCATAGGATCTATATCTATTCCATTCAGCCACATCTGAGTCACTGCAACAGACCCATGATGTTCAATGGAGAAAAAAGTCTTAGAGCTGAATGTTTGACATTCAATCACCCAAATCTCGCCTGGTTCAGATGGATATGGCTCAGACAATCGGGGTAAAAGCAATCAAATGCCATGTTTTATTAATGCTGAGGGATTAACTAAGCAGTGATAACTCATGCACTGTAATAGTTCATATATACACAGGCTTTTGGGCCTGAACCTATACTGTTGTGTGCAACAACTATCTATATAAGGTAGAGCTTACTGCTAGAGCACTATACTTCATATAGATACAGAGGTTTGGTTCTATGATTGAGTTTTATTTTTCTACATTTGTGAGTGTGTTTATGTTCTTCACTGTGAAAAGTCTCTCAGTCTCCCAGTTAGTATACAGTCTCACTCACATATTGGCTTTCAAAGAAAAGCCAGTAGAAAGTTAATTTTATAACGTTATACATTTAATATGGTTTGCATCTTGAGGTAAACCGTCTGTATTTACATTCACAAAGGCGTCTCTTGATTGTAGACTTTCACAATGATAGGCCTACCTCCTCCAGAGTGTTCTTGACTTGACTGGATGTTATGAAGGGGTTTTTCCTTCACCAAGGAAAGAGTTCTGCGATCATCCACTTTAGTTGTCTTCTGCGGTCTTCCAGGCCTTTCGTGCTGCTGAGCTCACCAGTGCATTCCTTCTTTTTAAGAATGTACCAAATTGTTGATTGGGCCACACCTAATGTTTCTGCTAATTTTTCAGCCTAATGATGGTCTCCTTCATCGACACCTCTTTGGACCGCGTATTGAAATTCCCATGAACAGCTACCAAATACAAATTCAAAGCTTGGAATCAACTCCAGACCTTTTATCTCCTTAATTTTTCATGAAATAACAAGTGAAACATGAAGCTGCTTACCAATCCAATTACTTTTGATCCGTGGAAATGGAAGGAATCTGTAAAGAAATGGCTGTAATTCCTAAATGGTTAATGCAATATTTTTGTTAAATTAAAGCTTAAAGCTGTTGAATTAAAACTCATCTTATTTATAGTTAGCAGTTCAAATATATTGAAATACACACACACACACACACACACACACACACACACACACAAATACATACACAAACACACATATATATATATATATATATATATATATATATATATATATATATATATATATATATATATATATATATATATATATATACATACACACACTATATTACCAAAAGTATGCGGTCACCCATCCAAATGATCAGAATCAGGTGTCCTAATCACTTGGCCTGGCCACAGGTGTATAAAATCAAGCACTTAGGCATGCAGACTGTTTTTACAAACATTTGTGAAAGAATGGGCCGCTCTCAGGAGCTCAGTGAATTCCAGCGTGGAACTGTCATAGGATGCCACCTGTGCAACAAATCCAGTCGTGAAATTTCCTCGCTCCTAAATATTCCACAGTCAACTGTCAGCTTTATCATAACAAAATGGAAGAGTTTGGGAACAACAGCAACTCAGCCACGAAGTGGTAGGCCACGTAAACTGACGGAGAGGGATCAGCGAATGCTGAAGCGCATAGTGCAAAGAGGTCGTCGACTTTCTTCACAGTCAATTGCTACAGAGCTCCAAACTTCATGTGACCTTCAGATTAGCCCAAGTGCAGTACGCAGAGAGCTTCATGGAATGGGTTTCCATGGCCGAGCAGCTGCATCCAAGCCACACATCACCAAGTGCAATGCAAAGCGTCGGATGCAGTGGTGTAAAGCACGCCGCCACTGGACTCTAGAGCAGTGGAGACGCGTTCTCTGGAGTGATGAATCACGCTTTTCCATCGGGCAATCTGATGGACGAGTCGGGGTTTGGCGGTTGCCAGGAGAACGGTACATTTCGGACTGCATTGTGCCGAGTGTGAAATTTGGTGGAGGAGGAATTATGGTGTGGGGTTGTTTTTCAGGAGTTGGGCTTGGCCCCTTAGTTCCAGTGAAAGGAACTTTGAATGCTTCAGGATACCAAAACATTTTGGACAATTCCATGCTCCCAACCTTGTGGGAACAGTTTGGAGCGGGCCCCTTCCTCTTCCAACATGACTGTGCACCAGTGCACAAATCAAGGTCCATAAAGACATGGATGACAGAGTCTGGTGTGGATGAACTTGACTGGCCTGCACAGAGTCCTGACCTGAACCCGATAGAACACCTTTGGGATGAATTAGAGCGGAGACTGAGAGCCAGGCCTTCTCGACCAACATCAGTGTGTGACCTCACCAATGCGCTTTTGGAAGAATGGTCAAAAATTCCTATAAACACACTCCTCAACCTTGTGGACAGCCTTCCCAGAAGAGTTGAAGCTGCAATAGCTGCAAAAGGTGGACCGACATCATATTGAACCCTATGGGTTAGGAATGGGATGGCACTTAAGTTCATATGTGAGTCAAGGCAGGTGACCGAATACTTTTGGTAATATGTGTGTATATAATATATATACACACACACACACACACACACACACACACACACGTATGTATGTATGTATGTATGTATGTATGTATGTGTGTGTGTGTGTGTGTGTGTGTGTGTGTGTGTATTTCAATATATTTGAACTGCTAACTATAAATAAGATGAGTTTCAGAATTGACTCAGTTTTCATACCTGAATTGAGAAATTAATGGAATCTTGAAATGACAAAACTGCACACAAACATTAAAAAAGCTGTATATTCTAGTTCTTCCTCTTTCCTTTCCTTCAGCATCCACATCTGCTCTTGTATCAAATCTTGATTTGCACTGTTCATGTTCCTGCTTGCCAAGCCACACTTCCTGATTTGCTGGAATCTTCCAGGTAAACCATTTTCCAACTAAATCAAGAGCAGTTGCAACACACTGATGTGGGCGTGAGAGTGTCCTTAACTGTGCCACCTGTCTCTTTTATTGACAAGTGGGCACATGTCTAAATAGAGCATGTGGCAATTAATACCTTTAACACTTTCATTTACCAGCTCTCCACTAGGCAAGAGTGATAAATTTGCAAAACACTGTCCTCAGACACAAGAACACACAATAGGCTCCCTGCACATCACCTGAGTGATATTGAAAAGTCTTACTAGCTCTCAATAATGTTAACGTTTTGGCCACCCATGGTAATATCATTTGGTTGCAGCATTATGACTGTCCACTGAGAGAACTGCAAGAGCAGTGTACAGGAAGGCAGCAAATGACAAGTGGGAGGAACTCAGGAGAGAATGCGTATCGAGGAAACACACTAAACCCCCACAAGCTCATTATGCAAGGCCATTTAGCGTTCATTCACAGAATTCTGCCATTTGCTCTAAACAACCCTAATTATGTTTTGTTTAAAAAGAAGTTCAGATCATTATAGAATATATTAATGAGGTAGAGAATGATCAAATGTGGCTTGAATGTGGACAAGTACAATTTCCCTTCACTGGAACTAAGAGGCCCAAACCTGTTCCAGCATGACAATGCCCCTGTGCACAAAGCGAGCTCCATGAAGACATGGTGTGTGAAGGTTGGAGTGGAAGAACTCGAGTGTCCTGCACAGAGCCCTGACCTCAACCTAGTTTGTATATATATATGTATATAATGCCAATTCTTACTTTGAAAGTGAACAGAAATGAATCAGGCCCCTTCAATTTGATTTGAATTTCAATCCAATGTCCTTCCTTTAGAGACTGTTATTCACCGTAACTGAAAAATGAATATCGCTTGACAGATGCCTGGACTTGTTATAATTCTAAAGGTCTTCACCATTCATGAAAAAAGTGCTTAAACTGTTCAATGAAAATCACAAATCCAGTTGCCTTGTATTACAAGAATGCTGGAGTGGTAGGGTTGAAACTTGCTGGCACATCATGACTAATTTTTATAGTCAAACATCATTTTACAAACCAGTGCAACCAGCTGGACTTAATGTGTATCTATGTCCAACAAACAGGTTCCAACCTTGTATAAGTGACAATTTAAATAAAGCTTATTATCAAATCATATCAAATTGCAGGCTGTAGAGTTGCAATGGCATCTACTTGTCTCTCTGCTGCTGTAGCAAACTTTCACTGTGAAGCCACAGGGGACTGGACACTCTCCATGGCCAGCCATGTACGGGTGAGCATATGTCTCTGTTTCTAACCCTAGATATATATGTGCTTGTAGCTGTAGGTTTTTTTGGCATTTTCCTGCGTTGGTTGGAGCCCAACTGGGGGCGCATTATGTAATTCAACACCCACTGTGAGCGTGTATAACGACAGCTCTTTCCCTCTCTCTCCATCCCTCCCTCCTTTCTTCTTTCCATCTTTACCTCCCCCACACTGTACCTTCATCTTCAGCTTCTCTTGCACCTTAGCTCTCACTATCTCCTGCTCTCTCGTCTTTCTCCTTCTACCCACTCCAATTCCATTGCGTTCATGCGTTATTTTTAATCTCTGTATCCGTCATCTCTTCCTCAACCTCTCCCTCCTTCATTTTCCTATAGTTTGCCCTTAACCAGGAATGAAATTGTGATGCCAGGAACTTCCTCAGTGCCCTTTAGGTTTTTATAAGTATATTCTTTGGTGTTATGGATCTGTATACCAGCATAGATTGGAAAAAAAAAACCTGATTCCTAGATAGTCGCATTTTAATTTTACAGATGGTCTTTCTCTGTAAACATTTAAGTATTCATTCAGCACTCATGAACTAAATTTGTCCTTACTCATTAAGATAAATTCTGCCTGTTATACCCCCCTAACCCCACCCTCACCCCAATCCCCCTTCCCCCAACTATCTATCGCTTTCCCAAGCATCCTTTCATGGCAAAAAGATGGCTGAGCTTCACTCAGTTTGAAGCAAGTGGTTTTCATTGTTATGTGCGACATATCTTCAGTTGCTGAAATTAATCAACCCTCGCAACTTGCACACCCTAACTTCCCACTTCAAAAGGAAATATGGCAACAGTTATGCCATCTCATGGGTACTTGTTTGGGTCAAGAAGAGAACATTTCTCCAGGACACTATAAATAAAACACCACTGTCAACTTTGTGTAATATTGCTGCACTGCACATTTACTAATCCACTCTTGCAAAACTCCATTTCCATTCAGACATGAGATTATCTAAGATTACAGTACTAACCACTCTCTCCCCAAGACAGCTAATCCTAGCACACCTTCCTGGTGGTACAGAAACCCTTCAGTCCTAACCACAGAAAGAGGTTAAACTGGCACGAGTGTGTATGAGTGTGTATTGAAGACCAGGTCTATCCTCAGTTCTGGCTGTGATGTAAGCAGTGGGCTCATGCATGCTCGACTTCGACTCTCCATCAACCCCATGACTCACCCCCGAGAGTGTGTGTGTGTCATAGCCCTGCTCTGTATGACCTGCCTGTCCAAGTTGTAGGCTTTTCCTGCTACTCACAGGAACGACTGGAAAGAGATGTACAGTACAAGACACGTCCTGGTTTCCTGCATTTAATGATGCGTTGCCAGGTAGTTTTGATTTTATTCAAAAAACAGACCATCAACATATACCAACACGGCTAAAAAGTTGAGTCAGCATTTATAGTGATTATATATGTGCAGATGGACCCAAATTAGCACTGTAGGTGTTAATACTGCAGACCTTCTGAAATACAATGCAAAAATGCAACCAGATATATATCAGGACTCTATGAGAGGTTCATGGCAGGTAATTTCCCTCATTATTTATCACCAATATATGAATTTTTTATAATGCATTTAAGGATAAATGTGTAGTTTATTACATTATACATTTACCTCTCTTTCAAACCACCCACTTCTGAATCATATAAACACACCCCAAATTGAATCATATAAAATAACCTGTTCTTTGCATCCGATGTATTGCCATGTATTGGTGATATTAATTTGTTGTTTTTCATAGCAGCCAGGATGCTGCAGCTACAGCAATAAAGAAACTACAGAATGACAGAACAGGGATGAGATTAATTAAGTGGTTTTAGTAATTCAGTAATTACTCAACACAATCACCAGCATCATTGTCAAACATCAACAACATAGGAATGAAGGCACCATTATGAGCTAGGAAGGCAAGCCTGCTAAGACTCTTATCTTTGAGAACAATCAGAGGTGATTCACGAGGATGGACTGAGCTGATCAACAACATTCTATTAGCTCTACAAAGAACATCCGCAGACATCTGACTTCCCAAAGACAAGCAGACAAGCAAACAAAAGCTTCATATCATACCAACCAACGTCATATCAGTAATCACCATATAACTGCCATAAAAATGTACACAGTGATGTACAATACAATATGTTCACACATTCGATCCAATCTTGCTGTTTTATTACATACAAACACACAAGCACTTCTGTCAAGATAAAAAGTGGATGCAAAGAAATTTTCTTAGTGTTTAAACTCTCTCCCATGCACACTTGGTCTACCTGTTTACAGAGCGGAGCGTGGAGCGGCAGGCTGACTGCTGGCTGGGTTGCAGCTGAACCGGATTCCCCCGGAGCGAGGCAGTCCCGACGGGAAACACCTGGAACTCCCCTCACCGCGGATCTCTCTCTCTCTCACACACACACACACACACTCACACCGTGCTCTTAGACATGCTGCCACACCTATGACCACAAAGCACACAGCTGACACCACGTCTTACACTCTGTCCTTCTTTTTTTCTTTCGCTTTCTAGCTCTTCTCAGTGTTTCAAACAAGCCAGCGCTCTATTACTCTCGCTCACTCCCTTGCTTCTCCCTGGCTACTGTTTACAAGCTATCTGCCCCCTCCCTCCCTCCCTCTCTCTCTCTCTCTCTCTCTCTCTCTCTCTTTCTCTCTCTCTCTCTTTCTCTCTCTCTCTCTCCCCCCCCCCTCCCTCCCTCCCTCCCTCACTCGCTCGCTCTCTCTCTGCACCCTCCCTACCCAGCACTCTGTTTTGGTGTTTTAAATCCCTCAGCTAAATCAGGGAAAACCCTTTACAGACTTCACATCCGAACATTAGGCAGGGGAGGAAATGAGAGAGAGAGAGAGAGAGAGCGTAAAACAGAGAACCCAGTAGTAGAGGAAGAGATGTTGTGAGACTGTCCAAGTCAGATTAGCTGCTAGCACTGGTGTTGTTCATGCGTCGCCACTGCTATTAATACACCTCCATCTAATCAGCCTACACACACGCGCACACACACGCATGCTCACACACAAGCGCGCACAGACAAACACATACAGACACGCGCACACACAGACACCCACAGACACCCACAGACACCCACAGACACGCGCACACTGCAGAGTGTAACACTGCTTCCAGCCTTTCAACCATGGCTGTGAGGACGCACACACATTATACACATGGAGATACATACATCACTACAGTCAGGAGAGCCTCAATATGCAATGCCCATAAACACACACACATATTCAAGAACAGATGTATTTGAATGCTTGCTTAACCCCACCAGGGTTCAGCTATGATAGGTGGGTGAGCAAGCAAACCAGAATGCATAAACAGGCACACGCGCGCGCACTCACACACACACACACACACACACACACACACACACACACACACACACACACCTGAGGTATGGTTTAGTCATACTGAAGGGCAGCAGTTTCCCACAGTCGGAACAGAAAGACATGTTAACACACAAACAAAACTACTCTGTTTGAATCTGTCCCTACTCTAGTACTTATCATATGACCATTTAATCAGTTAGTAAAATTCATATGCTGAACTTCTTTTGCCTGACATGGAATGAAAAAACAGGACCATGCAAAAAAGACCTTAGAAAAGTTGGAAGTACCCTTAAGGGTCCTATGTAGAACCCTACAACAGAAGGGTTTCCATGCAAATCCTTTTTCCCATGAGGAACACTTTCTGAAAGTGTAGCTTATTGTGGATTAGCATGGTGCTAAATATCACAGCTCTTAATAAATTGCAGACACAGCCCGTGTGATGGAAATTGTAGGAATGGTTTCTGTTATTAATTGTATTGTAGATTAAGGAAAAAATTATTTTACTGACACATTATCCAGTTTAAGTATGATGTAATCAGTCTTTTTAATTATCCAAGTACTACTCTATATGCCCAACACTACTGTAGACCAGTTGCTCTACCTGTTCATGGTCTCTGTGCTGTGATGCTTTACAGAAACTCAGCTCAAATAATTATTAAATCCTTTATGAGCTGGATGAGGTGTTTTGGAAGCAAGGGAAAAGTTCAGCATTTCAGCGCAGGGAGTTTGAGAAATGCTGCTTTAGAATACGTGAAAAATTATACATAATAGAATTGTCCATGAAGGCTTACTGTGAATGTTTTGCATGTCTAGGAGTAGTAAGTTAGGGTGATCGTGCTTATCTTGTAATCTTGAAAAAACATTTCACGCTCTAACAATGAAATCCAGGCATTCCTTCACCTACGGAACACAAAGGGGAAAGCACAGGGGGACTCCAGCTCAAGACTGCACCCGCAGTCAGAAATTCCATAGCAACAGCCAAAGGAAGAGCCAAGCGTCTTACACAAGAGGATGAAGCTCTGCCAGAAGGCGCACGCGCACACACACACACACACACACACACACACACACACACACACACTTTAGTTAACCCTTTATGTGAATTTTCTCCTCTGTCCCATCGTCATCTCTTCCAATCATTTTCTCCTTTCACTTGTCATATAACTGATCTTCAGGATCCTCTCCCTCTTTACACTCTCATCATTTGGATGTCGATTTTTCCTTTTTGCAATTTCCCATGCATTGTGATTGCAGACATGTTCTACTGCATGTCTCAGTTCCCACCGCTGTCTCACATTCTCCTGTCTGCCTGACTAGGCTTTGATTTAGCCTTTTCATGTACCTTTACTTGACATCTCATTGTGTGTCTTATTCCTATTTTTTCCTGTTATCTTTCACATATGATTTCTATTGTTACCTTAATGTTTCACTGCTGATACCACAAAATCATTGAATTAACTCAGACACTGACAGCATCATTAAATCACTGCCATATTTAAAGCCCATGTGCACTTTATTAGGACAGAATTTAATGGTAATTAATCAAGAAGGGGTTAAAAGTGAATGAAAGGCAAACTCAAAATCCCAAAAAGATGGACACAGCAATCAACGGAGATGAGTATGATTGTTAGTAACTTAGGAAGAGGATGAAAATAACTAAGAGAAATGTCTGAGGAAAAAGAGTGATTTAGAAAAGAAGGAGCTGAACAGCACACTACATGAAGCAGGCATTCATAAGCAAATTTCCAGCAAACTCAGAAAAAGGGGCGCTAATAGAGACAAGATGCAGGTGACAAACGAGCTCAACTGTTTTAAATATAAACTCCGCCAAATCAAGTTGTACTTCACATCCCGTGTGACAGGAATTTCACGATAAATGTGAATGTGAGTATCCTGGTAAAATATCATTTGAAAGCTGCAAAATGCATCGTTTAAAACCTACAGTGCAATAACATTTTATCCGGATACACACATTCACCATGAAAGTCCACAGAAAGTTGAACAGGATGTGTAACAAATTCAAAGATAAATTAAAGGAAAAACCAGCATAAAGTGTCTGAGTAGGTGTTGGGTCACCTGTACAGCTTCACTGCGTCTAGGTAAAGCTTACACACGTCTCCGAATTTGTATAGGAGCAACAAACACCATTCTTCTGAAAGATATTCCCTCGAGTGGTGTTTTGGTGATGGTGGTGGAGACCCTGTTTCCTCCCATAGCTCTGGTGACTATGAAGGACATGGTATATGCTTTACATTATTTTCACACTCACGTACTGACTTGCACTGACCTCAAATGGGACAACTGGACCCAAACCATGATAGCAAAATGTTCCCCACTGCATAACCCTCACTGTAGGCAGGGGCAGATTTAGGGCTGGGCAGGGGCCCTGAGCTTGAACTACTGTCGGGGCCCTATACCTATACCATGATATGAATCTACAACTCCGCCAACCAGAAAGGCTGCTATAAAACAAAACAGTAGTTACTACAACAAAAAACAGCAAGTGTTCACTTAGCAGAGAGAGACAGCAAGGGACCATCAAAGGTGGGGACCATTACAGGGGCCCACAGACCACAGGGAGGCCCAGAAAATTCCATAGTCCATAGGGCCCCTTGCTATGACTGAACTGTTGTGTGCATAATAAGCTATAATAATCGTACTAATTCAAGTTTTATTGAATTTTATTTGTATAGCACTTTTAACAATGGACATTGTCACAAAACAGCTTTACAGAAATATATAAATTGAGCATATAAATTTTTAACTTTTTTAAGTTAAAAAAGTTTATCCCTACTGAGCAAGCCAGAGGCGATGGTGGCAAGGAAAAACTCCCTGAGACGATATGAGAACGAAACCTTGAGAGGAACCTGATTGAATTGTTTGAACCTTAATTGAAACTGAATTTACAAAATCACGCAATATTTGGGGGAGGAAAAAAAAAAAAAAAAACCTTTAGAACTGTCTGGCAAAAAAAACTGATTCAGGATGTCAGAAAGGCAGGAAAAAAGGAGAGCGAGGCAAGACGCAGTGAAGGGGCCCAGAGGATAACTGCTTCCTTTCTGAAGGATGGTGAGTGTTTCAGGTGACATCGCTAGTAGCGTGTTCATTCTACAAGCTTCTGATGCTGGGGTTTAGCCAGCACCCGTAAATAACAAGAAACTTTAATAGTCTTTAGATAGCTGCTTTCACTGCTAATAGCTAGGAGCATAGCGAGAACCATTTTATGCTTGTTTGTTGCAGGAGCCTGATGTTTACATAATTCAATGAAAATACTCAGGATACACTGAACATTTTCAATGCTTTTGGCCCTGTCATGAAAACAGAGGAACAGAAAATTAAACTGAAATGAGTAATAATAAATAGAACTTGACGCCAACAGCTCTGACAGGGGTGCCTCCACCACCAAGTCTAATCCCTCAAGTTCCTAGCATAATTTGTATGCTAAATGTACTTTAAACAGGAAGGAAGCTATTGGAGAAACACTCTTTCGGACATGACCTTGATGTGACCTTGACCCTGTTTGGATCCATTCCTATTCATGCAGAATGGTGTGAAGAACAAGAACCACTCGGTGAGCGTAAACACCTTGTTGATGAGAGAAGTCAGAGGTGAATGGCTGGTTCAAGGCTGGTTGAAGACAGGAAGGCTATGGTAACAAATAACCACTCTTTACAACTGTGGTGAGCAAAAAAGCATCTCAGAGAGCACATCAAACACTCCGAATCAGGGGTTTCCAGACTTCATTAAACAGGTGTACCTGGTTCTCCTTTTGATGTCACATTCAAAACATGTAGATTTGCGTGATGTTGACCAGAAATACCTGAACATGAAACTAACTTTACCACAGTAAAAGAGACATGATGCTACCACCTTAGCTAAATCAAACCTCTATGTAGCCCACAGGTGTACACTGTTATCAGACAGCAACATGGGCCATTGAACAAAATCCACCATAAGGTTTTTTTTCTTTTTGCACCCCACGATCATATTTGAATGTGTTATCCATTATCTGACATTATGACAATTAGGTAGCTAATATCAAAAGCATACGCGACTGCACCTGCATGCATTCGTAATCCTCCTGCTGTCAAAACCTACATTCTTAACATTGCCACACGTTAAGAATATGGTAAAGGATACAACTGAACTCTCAGGGGTTCATGCACCGCTACTAACATGTTCAGGTTCTTGGTTTTGAGCCATTCCAGTGTAGCTTTGCCAGTGTGCTTAGGGTTGTTTGGTCTGTTGGAAGGTGAAGCTCCACCCCAGTCCCAAGTCTCTTGTAGGCTGGAACAGGTTTTCTTCTAGGATTGCCCTGTATTTGGTGCCACACAGCTTGCCCACAACCTCGTCCAGTTTCCCAGTCTCTGCTGCTGATAAGCATCCATACAACATAATGCAACCACCACCGTGCTTCACCATGGAGATGGTGTTCTCAGAGTGATGAGCAGTGTTGGGTTTCCAGCAAATGTAGCTGGTTGTTCGAAGGCCAAAAAGTTCAATTTTAATCTACCCAGACCTGAGAACTTTTTTGCACATGTTTTTCCAAGTCTTCCAATGGGATTAATTATGCTCTTTTTTCAATAATGGCTTTCTTCTCACAACTCTTCCATAAAGGTGAGCTTTGTGGAATATCTGGGCTATGGTTGTCTTATAAACAGCTTCTCTTATCTGAGCTGTGGATCACTCCAGCTCCTTCACGGTCACTTGGTTTCTTTGTTGTTTCTCTTACAAATGCCCACTTTATCCGGTCACTTTTGGTGGAGAAAGCGGATTTTTACTGAGAACGTGACATTTTACTTGCACACAGGTGAACTCTCTCTTAACATAATTCAACAATGATGTGACTTTCTTTCTGACAAGTGATTGCACTAGAACTGATTTAGGAGTTTCACAGCAACAGGGTGTGAATAAGTATGCAATCTTTAACGTTTATTTTCTAAATAGATAAAACTATATTAACACTTCAAAACAATGGGCTTCTTTCATAAATTTTCACAAATTTATTCAGTAATTTTTTTTCATTTGTCACCTGTCACATGTTTTGGGTATAAAGACACACCTTTACACACTTTAATGACACCAATTCAAACAAAAGTAAAAGAATTAAAGTTAAAGAAAGTAAAAAAAAATGTGAATGTGAGAGAGGGATCAGAAAACTGTGATCTTAATGTGGACAAATACAGCAGTGACTGCTGCCCACAGCAGCTTTATAACAGCAGCCTCTCACACACACGCACACACACACACCAATATTTATGTATGTACTCTGCATATGTATGCAGTTTTAAATGTGCAGCTTCATTCATACAACAGAGATCAACGAGACAAGAAGACATCATTAATAAACACACAAGCACCAGATCTGCTTCAATTTAGAACTTTTATAGTGACACTGAGAAACAGCCAAAACTGCTGGTCAAAGAGCTCCCAACAAAGAAACATGAAGGACAAAGGAAACAGTGTGTGTGTGTGTGTGTGTGTGTGTGTGTGTGTGTGTGTGTGTGTGTGTGTGTGTGCGTGTGTGCGTGTGTGGGAGTGAGAGAGAGAGATGGACGATGGAGATGCTCATTAGTATGCCCTTCAGCTGGACAGCTTGAGAGAGGTCAAGAATGTCTTCCTCTTTTCCTTTTTCTATTTAAACCATCAAGCATCTCACGGTAAAGGCTGATTCCCTTCCACACACGTGTTCATTAGGACACAAAAACCAAAGATCAACAATCAACCCCCTAGAAAAATGAGTGTGTTTCTCTTGCTCTCTCTCTCAGACAGCAGGTTTGCAGCTGATGACATCAAGCACTGCTTTTTTCACAATAGCATGTAGCAGCAAGGAGATATCAAAGATGGAGATCAAGATGGAGAGCACAGCTGGTGTGTGTGTGTGTGTGTGTGTGTGAGAGAGAGAGAAAGAGAAGATGTTAATACAGACTGCAAGTGGAAGATCAAGCCATTAATAAACAATTTATACAACAGGGTCATATGCATAAGCACAAATGCAACAGAGCCAAAATCATATTTCAACTATGTCTCCATACACTACGATTCTGAAATGCTGCAGTGGCCTAGTGAGTCACAGAGCAGTCCACAATGCTCTCGCATGTTTGAGGAGTCACATGAGGAGTCTGAACTGTGAAGGATTTGAAAAACGAAGGAGATGCCAAATGGGAAAATCATTATGAGCAGAGGGAGGAGCCAAGATTTCTGGGCTCAGCTACAGAAATTCTGCAGTGGTCATTGTGCCTCTCTAAAACATGTCACTTATCCCACTTTTCTCTGAACTTATCATGCGCTCTGCCCCAAACTACTAAAATTATCCTCCTGCTTGTGCTCTCTCTCTCTCTCTCTCTCTCCCATCACTTTTCCTCTTTCACTACAACTTTATTCTCCAGTTTTCTCTTCAGTTTTCTCTTCCATGGCTGTCCACTCGGCCAGCACCCCACTAAAAGACAAAATCTCTTATCTCTCCCCGTCTTCCCCACCTTCCCTCTTCAGTCTGCCAGCTGGACACCAGGTACTGCACCTGCACAGACTCATGTTGCTTCCGTTGCCCTAGCAACTGATACACTGGGCATGTCTTGCGCAAACCATTAGACATCGCCAGTTCAGTAGTCGAGTGCGCGTGCCAAACACACACACACACACACACACACACACACACAAACCACATTATCAGGGTTTCCAGCCAGTAATACCTCAGCCTCAGTGTTTGGGGCTCTGTTTTTAAATTTTCACACATTTACATATAACGCAGCATTGATGCATGCATGTGAATGTGAGAGCCATTTCTCTTTAGATTTCAGTTCTGTATTATGTTTTCATTTGTATCCAGTTTTTCCAAATCAATGCCACTGAAAATGAGTGCACAATCTGAACATGTGACAGTTGTGCTGCTTTTCCTGACTAGAAATTTATTTGATTTGTTTAGCCTGGAAGGCTGTTTTATCCAACACAACCCCTGTACACATACACACACTCATGAAGATAACAACAACAGTCAGATGGTCTGCCTTGTTATAGCAGCAATGATACAGCCATGCATAATTATACAACCTACACAAACTAAACAAGCTGTACTTCTATACTGATCAATAACCTCAGGAAGAAAGAATCATCAAAACGTTTCAATTTGTGCATGTCACAGTTCATTCATTTTGTGGTTCCATCAGCGATGTATAATACAGATCAAATACCCCGGCGATTCAGATCTGCCTTGTGATACATTACAAAACACGCTGATTAGCCCTTGCTATGACACAGGGCGAGAGGACAGAGCAAGATTATTTAGGTCTGTTGGATCATGGAAATGTCATGATATATCAAAATCTCCACAGAAAGACAGATCTGTCATAATGAGTAACACACAATATGTGAGCTGACCCTATGGAATATATTTACAAGTGTGTCTCAGCATGTGGATTTATGTATGAGGTGTTTGGGAAGTGGTTGAAGGTTGAGAGTTCAAATCCCAGCACCACCAAGCTGCCACTGCTGGGCCCTTGAGCAAGGCCCTTAACCCTCAACTGCTCAGTTGTATAAATGAGATAATTGTAAGTCGCTCTGGATAAGGGCGTCTGCCAAACGCCATAAAATGTGTTTGTCAATTGACTAAAAAGAATGAGTGTGAGTTTGAGTGTGTGTTACATCAATAGCATGAATTGTGTGAAATATCTTTTAATATAACACACCCTCCTCCTGTACATCACACCAGCTAAAAGTATTTAAATCACCAGGCATGACACAGAAATAGAATTTTCTGAATCAATGCACAACATGAGCTACAGTACAGCACGAACACACACACGCACGCATGCACACACACACACACACACACACACACAGACACACACACACAGACACACACAGCTCTTTCAGCCTATAGCAGGTGGGTGGTGTTGGTTCGTTATTAGTCACCCTAGTCTGATAAACAGTCAGAGCTTGACAGACATTCAAAATGAAAGTCTGAACAGGGTTCAGGCTCTGTGAGGGGGTGGAAGAAAAATAAAAGAGAGAGCGAGAGAGAGAGAGAGAGGAGAGAGAGAGAGAGAGAGAGAGAACAAAAGAAAGGAAAAACAGACTAGAGAGAGGAAGGCACACAGAGCTTGCTCTCACTTTATATTTGAGAGTTAACACCTCCAGGAGGAGCCAATCTAAAGGAATTAGGTGAATCATTTGGGACAGAGAAATAAATAACTCACTTGCACTTCACACGGCTCTGAGTATGAAAACAGTTCAATTAAAAAAGTCATCCTCCTTTCAAAGTAGTTATGGCACTTCTTATACTAAAGAACCCGCTCTTAACAGTAATTTAGCATTGCCTTGGCAGCTCGTGGAAACACTTTTGTGCCTCTGGGCTTTGCAGTGTTTTTAGCACAGCAATAATTTGGTAGCGCTGCTGCGCATGAGCAATCCAAAGCCACCTTTTGTGGAGTTCCTCTGAGGCTCACAGACGTCACACAACACCCCATTCCTTCCCTTCACAGTATTAAAAAAAAAAAAAAAAAAAAAAAAAACTTTTTGCAGTAGTTAAATTTACAGCTTATTACTGGAAAAAAACAAGTGCCTTCCAAAATACAAAGAGAAATCTTTTTCTCCTCTTTCACTTTCTCTGATTGCCACGCACATATATGCACATACATTTTCTGTTAGAGCTGTACAAAGTTACACATACGGGGCTGAACCTGTTACAGTACATCTGTTATAGTGACTGTTGCTAAAACAAAGGGTAATTCCAGCCTTCGGGGAAAGCGCGAGCGAGAGAGAGAGAGGGAGAGAGAGAGAGAGAGAGAGAGAGAGGGAGAGAGAGAGAGAGGGAGCGAGAGAGAGAGAGAGAGAGAGAGAGGGAGAGAGAGAGGTTCCCTGTACGTAGACTATGCTGCCTTTGCACACTAATTGTAAGGTACAGAGTGCGGAAATACTGGTTTGGCGTCACAAGCATGACACAACATGTAAAAATCCGCCAAATCCAGAGCTGATGGTTGACCTTCACTCCCTCCCTCTGTAATTCCGCACACAGTCACAATCACGCTTTGCTTCACCACTGCTTCTGCACATCAACTTATACAATTGACGTATAAAAACAAAACCCATAGCTAACAGTGTTTGATAACAATAACAAACAGTCTTTCTGCAGGAAAACGGGTCTTTGGCATGGTTCACTTTAGTTTACATCACCATAAACCATGGTGCATGATGAATTCAAAACTACAAAACAGAATCTAGAAATTGTAAAACAGTACCAAGCAGTACTCCTGAAGGATGAAATATATAAAATATAAACAAAATATTTACCCTTAAATATTAACTGAAATAGCAGAAAATCACATTTGAAATGCATAAAAATCTGTTCCAAATGAAACTGTAATGAAGAACTGCATGCATATAAATCATGAGTTCAATACAAAAGCACAGAAAGATATCTGTCTTCTATTGGCTCTATCACAGACAGTGGTCACACCACATGATTATTATTATTATTATTATTATTATTATTATTATTATTATTATTATTGGTTCCACCACATGATATTTTCCAGTTCATTCAATTTTACCAGACACAGAATTAACCACCAAAGCAGAACAGGACTTAATAAAAATATAGATTTCTAGAAATATTTACTGTTTTCTTGAAGGCACTATAGAGTGGTACATGAAAAGCTTTGTCACTTTTGTAATTCATTTGTTTTCTACATAAACATCTAAAAATGGTCTTTTCTTGAACGTTACACCAGATGATATTGAATACAATTAATTTTGGACAATTTTCCTTACTGAATTATGAAAGAACTATAAATGTAAATTCTTTTGCAGCTTTGGCCAGTGATACAAAACAATTTTAAAATTACGCCAAATATACAAAATTAAAACGTTTATTTCCAACGGTTGGACATTCACACCATATGATGTTTGGACTCTTCTCATTAATTAAATATAATCAATATATACAAAGACTGAAAAATTAAAGTAGGTACACACATGACACATAAATATGTATTATGTTTTATTATGCAATTTATTTTTTTTTTTAGGCTACATGGCAAAAAAAAAATTGTTGCATCATGTTAACATGCCAGCTAAGTTTACATTTATGGCATTTAGCAGACACCCTTATCCAGAGCGACTTACAATTATCTCATTTATACAACTGAGCAGTTGAGGGTTAAGGGCCTTGCTCAAGGGCCCAGCAGTGGCTGCTTCGCAGTGCTGGGATTTGAACTCTCAACCTTCCGATCAGAAGTCCAACGTCTTAACCACTGAGCTACCACTTCCCAAGTTGTTCCACGTCTAATGTAAAAAAAAAGGTTATAGTATCTACACACTGAATATACTGAGTTTACTTGGCTAGAAATTATGTATACAAACAAAGACCAAGGTTAACCAATTAAAACCTAGCCTAGCAAAACAGTCTTACTTGTTTTATCTGATCTCACTTTGCGCCACGTTCCCTTTAAGCCTCTGGCACAGCTGGGCTTGACCCACCATCCCTACAAAGCACTTCTGTAAGTCACGCTGTATAAGGTCATCTGAAAGATGCTGTAAATGTATCGTTATCTTGAGAACAATTGCTAGTTTATACTTGTGTCCATGTCAAGACTGATCTGCATGCAATATTCTAGGCCAAATGGTTACAGCTCTGTCCCAGAGATACTCCTCAGGGGCAGATAATGGTCTGTAAAGACAAAATAAAGCATATAGTGTTTTCTTTTTTTTTTTTTCTTTTTTTTTTGTGCAATTGCTCTGGTCAGCTGATCACTCCATTCAGGACAGGGGTCTCATGTTTACAGCCCAAATCAGAACCTGGGGTGATTAGGTCAGGGCCTGAACTCATCATGTAGATAATAAAATGTTTGTAATTGCAGTATTGTTAAAGTACTCAGTAGTTTTTCTTAAAAGATAATATGTACAGTATATGTGTATGCACATGTATACTCCGCAAATCACACATCATTTGTCTGAGTAGATTCAGGTAATGATATGTTAGACAAGTATGAAATAGCTGTTTATATTTACTTGGCAGAGGTAATAATTAATAAATAATTAACTTAACAAATATAACCCAGAGTCAGATCATTCTCTATAAATTGGAGTCAGATATTTAAATCATAATACACGTTTTAACTTCACCTACCTCCATTTCAGTTATTGGTTTCAGGAGAGTGGTGGATTAAGTCCTACAATTTTGAACTTGTCCTAAAATGAAGCACCACACAGTCTGGCAGCCGAGTTTCGACCTGCTTTATTACAGACCAGATCTTCTGAACTCACCAAGGAAACAACAAACTCATCCTGCCTTTGCAATGGGTGTGTAAGAGCAGGTAAAACACTAGAATGTTCAGCGCAAGTTATAGACAAATTAAGAAGTTCAAAAGTCTAATATCATTTAGCCAGGTAGCGATGGCTAATGGCATAATCTGGTAACTGGAATCACTGTCCCCATTTACCATCAAGCATCATCTCAGACTCTGCATGTGGATCAGTGTCCAGATGCTTCCTCTACATCCTCTCTAACCTTTGTTAGTTTGGGATAGGCAAAACTGGGCCAGATTAGTTACGTTAATATCCACTTAAATTTGTCCTCTGTTCTCCATCAATTAACCAAAAATGAGTAAGACCTCTGATATTATGTTCGTCTCACTGTGGAGAATAAGCCCTCCTCATGCTTTCCACAGCCCAGTGCTTTCAGGAGATCAGTGAACGAGCCTGCTGATCATTAACATGCTGCCATATCAGGTGGAACAAGGGCAAACATATTTAACCTCTGAGTTTTGGATTATGGAATGCAACCTGCTGGAATGGACTCATCAATCTGGCTGCACTGAGCATACCCGTAACGTCAATACCCTAATGGCTTCATGGAGCTTCACTATGAAATCCCCCCATTCTGCATGTGTCCAAGTACATGATGACTGGAGAAGCGCTCCATATTACACAGAAAGGATAAAAAACCATCACAAATGTGAGCCTAGTTTACTCCATGACACATGCAAGTTCAGACTGCTGAGTGAGAAGCTCTCTTGTTTCTCCCTGACATGCTTCTCCTTCCTCATCATGCTTTTGGACAGGATATTTTCTGTACTCTGGACTGGAAATTCCTCAGCACAAGCATTACTTCTTCTATTCCCACAATGTTCAGTTCCAAAACATCACTTTAAATCATCTGAATCACAGAGACAAAATGCCTGCAGCTCAATGCAGGACTAATATTCAAGTTTTACAGCTTCCAGAGATTCCACGTCAGAATTTTCTGGAGGTCTATTTTCCAGCGTTTACACATTTCAGGTTGCACTTAAACACCTAAAACTCTTCCTAGGCTAGTGTAGATACTTTCCAGGGCCAGATTTTTCCATAATCTTGAAAGTCAGGCTAAAAATACTCCATCACAACAGGAAACAGATCTACGCTATACTTCAGCACATTTAAAAGACTTCAAATAGCAGGTGAGAAAAAGATGAAATGTTCTGTTCGGGTCTCAATCATTCAGACATTTCTTTGCTGACCAGTTCAAAGCTCTTTCTGATGGTTTTCATTACTGTCACTTTTCAGAGACGTAAAGCCCCATGATTCAACAGCTTAAAGGATGCAAGATGTCAAACCATCCATATCAACGGACACATATACACTATATGGCCAAAAGTATGTGCACCCCTGATCATCACACCCATATGTGTTTCTTCCCCAAACTGTTACCACAAAACCTGAAGCATACAGTTGTGTAGAACGTCTCTGTGTGCTGTAGCATTACAGTTTCTCTTCACTGGAACTAAGAGGCTCAAACCTGTTCCAGCATGACAATGCCCCTGTGCACAAAGCGAGCTCCATGAAGACATGGTGTGTGAAGGTTGGAGTGGAAGAACTCGAGTGTCCTGCACAGAGCCCTGACCTCAACCCCACTGAACACCTTTGGGATGAACTGGAACTGGAGACTCCTTACCCAACATCAGCGCCTGACCTCACTAATGCTCTTGTAGCTGAATGAACACAAATCCCCACAGCCACGCTCCAACATCTAGTGGAAAGCGTCCCAGAAGAGTGGAGCTCATTATAACAGCAAACACACAGGGAATAAATCAGGAATGGGATGTTCAACAAGCACATATGGATGTGATGGTCAGGTGTCCAAAAACCTTTGGCCATATAGTGTACATTATACATATTCTTTATTATGAGAACCCCTTCGTACAACCCAATCAACCACAAAAGAGGGAAAAAAAAGTCAGGTATGCAGAGTGAGTAACTGAGTGACTACTTTTGTAACTACTGACTACTTATTATCCCTAGCAAAGTATCAGGCTTAGTTAGCTAGGTAGCTTCCAAAACCAGCTGAAATCAGAGTATGCAATCTTCCTCTGGGACTGGCTATCAGACTGTCACACAGTCCTGTTTTAGAAAAAAATACAAGGTGTATTATACTATTGTAATGCATCAAAACTGACAAAAGTGCATACTTTCTTTATTTCAATTCCACGGGGGTGTTAAATAGTATAAATAAATAGTTATGCAAATCACTCCCTCGCTCACTCCCTCGCTCACTCCCTCGCTCACTCCCTCGCTCACTCCCTCGCTCACTCCCTCGCTCACTCGGTGGGAGGAAACCAGGGAACCCAGAGGAAACCCACAGGGACATCATGGAAAACATGCACCAAAACTCTACACAGACTCTGAGCTCAGGATCAAATGGGGAATCCTGGAGCTGTGAGGCAGCAATGTTACCATCTGCATCACCCCAACACACTGCTCTGAAACTCAAAAGCAACATTTTCTGTCCTGGCAAACACAAACAATATTTCTGTATTATATTTTTAATATTAGATTCATAGTACCTTACTTCACCTCTGATAGTGCATTGATGTGTTTTTTAGCAAAGCCTTTAGCATATTACAAATTATATGCACAAATAATTTTTCAATGAATCTGTGGCCAGAACATCATACATCCAACAGGCCTGTTTACGCTTCTGCTTTTGGTTTGTCTAAATTGTTTCATGCCGTAACATTACTAAATAAAATGACTACATTTATGTTAAATGACAGACTTATTTACATTTGTTTTTGCAATGCAAATCACTCAGGAAGGGCAGCTGTAATGTGACAGTAAGGCCAGCCGTATAGGCGCTAACGTGTGCTGCACCATGTGCTTAGCGACTAGCTGTTTGTGAAAAGTAAACACAGGTGCCTAGCAAGGAGTGTGCACTCCTCACTTCCTGTATGTTTGCCCACATAGCAGATCACATGCACATTCCTGCTTACGTCTGAAAGACTCTCTCTCTCTCTCTCTCTCTCTCACACAGTCACACACAGTCACACTCAGTCACACTCAGTCACACTCAGTCACACTCAGTCACACTCAGTCACACTCAGTCACACTCAGTCACACTCAGTCACACACACACACACGTCTTTCACCTGGCAATAAAACATGACAGCCAGTCTGTGATACACCCTAGAAATGAAGCAGACTGACAGGACAATAAAAGCTGTGTACTTTGAGGCTGCATGCTACGATTATGGCTTGCTGCAGGAAGTAAGTGTGTGTGTGTGTGTGACTGAGTGAGGGAGGTTCCCTCTGTATCCATGACATCAGTACACTGAGCACAACACAGGGAACTCTCAGCTCTCCTGTCTGTTATTATTATTTGGAAAGTAACATCTAACTGCTTTGACTCTTCATCACATCGTTTTCACAAACTCTGTTCAGTTCTATATAATAACTCCTGTGTGAAAGCAAGCAGTGCATGACTATCACTAAATCCATTCTGTTTGGCCAGAACATCTGCAGCAACATGTCTGTGCACATGTAAGATAAGCAATTGTCCCAAAAAATTGAGTATCCCGTAAGTCCAGCATCATAGGGTTAATGTATATTTTTATATTTTCACAGACCGTGATGTATTTGAGCAAGGAAGAATAAATCCAAATAACTCAAATAACTCAGACAAATTGTGGACATATTGAGCTATAAGTTTTTGTTTTGCTGTTTTTTCCTCCAATGACGCCAGACTTACAGTAGACCCTGTAGATTTTCTTTCAATTTATTAGTTTATTAGTTTATTTGAGGTACTAATAAGACTACTGCTGTATTCTTTAGAAACTGAACTAAAGAAATAAACACCTCCAAGACAGCACTTCCTGCTTTCAGTGTAGAATCTTTTTGCAAAACAGCTAATTTTTTCATGCTTGCTTTAGTTATCCTGAATCAATTAATCCTGAACCAGGTTCATGGGACACCTTGAAGCCTGTGATCTCCATTAATGCCAAGACAGTGACGGTGTATTCACCACAGTTTAGCAGCAGAACCCTCATTTAATAACATCACGTAGAAGAGTTTCTAAATTGTTACTTACACAAATGTAATTTTAAAAAAAATGTAAAAAGTCACATACACACAATGAAACAGGGATTTGTCAAATGTGCAATATGCATATCATATGCACAAGCAGTGCACACGCATATCACTGTGCATTTAAATACAGACATCCCCTGTTAACCATCAATGAATCAATCAACATTTATTTATAAAGCACATTTAAACACAACATAAGTTGATCCAAAGTGTTGTATGATAGAAAAAAAAGTAAAACAATAAAAACAATACACATACCATATATGAGGACTTTCAGATGCCATGGAGAAACGTGCAAGCAAAAGAAACTTCTTTTTCCTAAGGCACATATTTTAATCCTTAGATAGTTATTAAGCTTCGCTGTTTGTTTTATGCATTTGTCATTTTTAATAACTTGAATGAAAAGTGTGCAAATGTGCATCATAGATGGAATAAAAACCACTGGGATTCAAGAATACAGTCACGTGAAACCCAGTGACAGAAGTCCAGTTTCACGGGTGTCAGTGGCGTATTGATGTAGAGGAATAAAAGTCCTAACAGTACCACATGATCAGCTGTGCTATCAAAAAAAGAATATGATTGGGGAAATCGAAATGCGTTAATTAAAATCTAAAAAGGAGGAAATATGCTTTTTTAATTTAATTTAATTTAATTTATTTATTTATTTTACCATTTCTGTATCAATGGACACGTCATTCAGTAATAAAAGCACAGGGCAGGATGTGCTGTGTGTCACAACTTTATAGTGTGGGCAGAAAAGTTGTTTGATTTGTTTGATCATTGCCTTTCATGTCAATAATAAGTGTTTTTATATTGTACTGATGCTCAGATGTCTCCAAATAAGTTATTTAATAAACACTAAATATCATTCACTAAAAAAACAGCAGAGTTTTTTTTTATTAAAAAAACAAGAAAGAAAATGTACAACATCTAACATCTACCACATTGCAGAGCGGACATGCACTTTTATTATCTCTAACACTTGTATGGAGTAAGCTTATACACTCAGCTGATTATAAATCCAGACATTTCTGCAGACTGCATTTAAATATCATTTCAGTCAATAATGTTTTACCACTTATGCTGTTATTCTGGAGCTGTTCCTCCACAGGCTAAAACAAGGGATTTTGTGTTTTCTCTTTTCTTGTTAGCAACGCTTGGTACCACTGGCAAGTTTTCCACCACTCATTCCGCCACTGCTCCCACAATTCTCCCTGCATGAATTTTTGCCTGCCTCCACAGAAGAACACTTCTCTACAAGGTGAATACACCCTGAATCTGTAACAGACTCTTGAGCGCTAAACCTGTGTCTCAGGCTGCCTTGGACTCCCCAAATACTTCATTTATTCATTCATTCACCTCTAGTAACCACTTTGTCCTGTACAGGGTTGTGGTGGATCTGCAATCTATCCCATTAACACTGCGCATGATGCAGGAATATGCCAGTCCATCACAGGGCACCATGCACACACGCACACCATCCTGAGCTCAGATTACTGTCTGTGTGGAGTTTCACATGTTCTCATCTTGCCCAGTAAATGGACTGGTGACTCTAAATTGCCCCTGGGTGTGAATAAGTGTTGGCAAATGTGGGTGTTCATGGTGTATTCCCATCCAGCATGGATTCGCTCCAGTGTTCCCTGGATAGGCTCAGGATCCATCGCGACCCTGACCAGGATAAAGAGGATACTGATGATGAACTAATGAAATCTGCTCATTTTTAAAATGGGAGAAATTATGCTACCAGAGATTTGTACTGTGCACCGTATGTGAGGAGGGTGGGGAAAAAAAAAAACACAAGAAGCTATGTGGCATAACTGCCCCCTCTCAGACTTATCCATGCTCCAATTCAACAGTTTCATTTCTAATCAGAAATGAAATCAGAAGCCACAAAAGTATTCCTTCTGCCTGCCTAAGGACCTGCTTACCTTTTAGGTTTTTGGGGTTGTTCTGCTTGGTACGTGGCATTTTTCTTTCTCCCGTCTGGTCTGGCTCCTTCAATTACACATTGTAGGGCAGGACGCTGGCTAGGACGCTGACGTTACCAGAAATTCACTGAGGCCAACTCCTGGCCTACAAGGAAAAGACACACAAATAAAAAGATCTCACTCAGGAAACATATACAAATAAAAAGAGTTCATTCAAAATCAGGCTGTTCCCCAGTACAGTCAGTGAACGTCTCTAGGCCCCATATGTAACACAAAAAAAAGTGTTAAGACACTATGCTTTGGACCCATGATTACAGTCCATATATTATTGCACTTTAAAGATGCAAAAAGTTGAGAGAAACGCAAGATACACCGCACACTGAGAGAAAAAACAGGTGAGTGCTTGCTAGTACCAAGACAAAGAGTGTGGCGTCCCCAAACATAGTCCAAGCGTAGTCCGCAGTCCTTCAGCGCACTGAAGCTTTTACAAAATTTAACTTTTTAGAATAAATTTGTGTATTTATTTATGGTAGTAAATGACAAACAGATTAATGATACATATATTTTATGCATTTATGACTTACTAAACTTTGCAAAACTCCAAAAAAAAAATTCCCATTTAATTACTGATGGCAAACTTGCAAATTTGGAAGTCTGAGATGAACAGTTTTTTAGTGGTGCAGTCTTGCTCTAGATGCTGTGGCCACTCACTTTTTATTTTAATCTATATGCCAAACTAAGAGTGGACTTATCAGTGTCTGCCTCTACTGGTGAATGCTGGAAAGTGCGACTCAGAAATGAGAGCCCTGGCCTCCACCTCAGCTTTCATCTCTGCTGCTTGTTGTTCTTGGGAATGCTAGTTGAATGTCATGTACAATTGAGACACACACACCTGCCTTATGCAGCCCATGGGATAGTGCTCACTAAGGCTGCAGGACAGGTTTCTATCTGCATGTGTAAAGGTTTACATCTTCTATCTAAGCATGTGTCAACCCATGAGTCAAACACAGCCTCGTTTCATTTCAAAAAAAAAAAGAAAGAAAAAAAGAATGGCACTTAGTACACTACTGCTGAACATTTTCACACATCTAGCATTCACAGCAGATCCGTAGCGTAGCGACTGCCTGCATTCTGCACGTGCCGCTGTTCAGCAGCTTCACATCTCACAGAGCTGAAACCCGGGTTAAAACCAACGCCTACCCGCTGCAAGGCAGACCCGCTTCTGAAAAGATTTAGAAACCCGTCAGGGATTGGTCAGGCCAGGAATTAATATCAGAGGGATGAGGAAATGTATTAAATAAAATCACTAGGTGATCTGTACAGTCCAGCTGAGAAGAGTGACGCGTTAGATTCCTACACAGCAGCAGGAATAGCGATGGCACGAGTTAGTTTAAAGCACAATCTACTATCAACTAATCGTACCCTCTTAATACGATAAAACATCTTCAGGACAGTTCCACTGGAAATGATTACAATAAAATAACGTTAGTAACGGCAGAACGTGACATCTTATTCATTGGATACTTGGAAGGTTAAATATGAAATCATAATGATGACTTCGTAGACCTTTTACGAACATCATCACAAAGCAGCTACTGTGAGAGCAGCTACTACAGGGTCCAGTCAGAATGACACACCTGATCTAATCCACCTGATCTAATCCACCTGATCTAATCCACCTGATCTAATCCACCTGATCTAATCCACCGTGGCTGTGAGGATCAGGAAGAGAAGACAAAATATAAGAGCCAGATGGCATCACTTTCCTCCTCGTAGCCCAAACGCAGCTGAGGCCCTGAGCCACTTGCACTGAGGCCCTGCAGCTCCACTGCAAAACTGAAGCAGCTGTTTGTTTGGGTTTCACTAACGTTTCATTTCTGGCCAAACGACTGTGTTAATGGGGGTATAGGGTGTGTTAAGTGTCTTACAGCCTGTAAGCAGTGATACGGAGGGCAGGACTGAGCTGCTCCACGGACACAACACTGTACACTGAACACCAGCTAACTAACACCTTATAGCCTCCATTAACACTGTACACTGAACACCAGCTAACTAACACCTTATAGCCTCCATTAACACTGTACACTGAACACCAGCTAACTAACACCTTATAGCCTCCATTAACACTGTACACTGAACACCAGCTAACTAACACCTTATAGCCTCCATTAACACTGTACACTGAACACCAGCTAACTAACACCCTATACCCCCATTAACACTGTACACTGAACACCAGCTAACTAACACCCTATACCTCCATTAACACTGTACACTGAACACCAGCTAACTAACACCCTATACCTCCATTAACACTGTACACTGAACACCAGCTAACTAACACCCTATACCTCCATTAACACTGTACACTGAACACCAGCTAACTAACACCTTATAGCCTCCATTAACACTGTACACTGAACACCAGCTAACTAACACCTTATAGCCTCCATTAACACTGTACACTGAACACCAGCTAACTAACACCTTATAGCCTCCATTAACACTGTACACTGAACACCAGCTAACTAACACCTTATAGCCTCCATTAACACTGTACACTGAACACCAGCTAACTAACACCCTATACCCCCATTAACACTGTACACTGAACACCAGCTAACTAACACCCTATACCTCCATTAACACTGTACACTGAACACCAGCTAACTAACACCCTATACCTCCATTAACACTGTACACTGAACACCAGCTAACTAACACCCTATACCTCCATTAACACTGTACACTGAACACCAGCTAACTAACACCTTATAGCCTCCATTAACACTGTACACTGAACACCAGCTAACTAACACCTTATAGCCTCCATTAACACTGTACACTGAACACCAGCTAACTAACACCTTATAGCCTCCATTAACACTGTACACTGAACACCAGCTAACTAACACCCTATACCCCCATTAACACTGTACACTGAACACCAGCTAACTAACACCCTATACCTCCATTAACACTGTACACTGAACACCAGCTAACTAACACCCTATACCTCCATTAACACTGTACACTGAACACCAGCTAACTAACACCCTATACCTCCATTAACACTGTACACTGAACACCAGCTAACTAACACCTTATAGCCTCCATTAACACTGTACACTGAACACCAGCTAACTAACACCTTATAGCCTCCATTAACACTGTACACTGAACACCAGCTAACTAACACCTTATAGCCTCCATTAACACTGTACACTGAACACCAGCTAACTAACACCTTATAGCCTCCATTAACACTGTACACTGAACACCAGCTAACTAACACCCTATACCCCCATTAACACTGTACACTGAACACCAGCTAACTAACACCCTATACCTCCATTAACACTGTACACTGAACACCAGCTAACTAACACCCTATACCTCCATTAACACTGTACACTGAACACCAGCTAACTAACACCCTATACCTCCATTAACACTGTACACTGAACACCAGCTAACTAACACCTTATAGCCTCCATTAACACTGTACACTGAACACCAGCTAACTAACACCTTATAGCCTCCATTAACACTGTACACTGAACACCAGCTAACTAACACCTTATAGCCTCCATTAACACTGTACACTGAACACCAGCTAACTAACACCCTATACCTCCATTAACACTGTACACTGAACACCAGCTAACTAACACCCTATACCTCCATTAACACTGTACACTGAACACCAGCTAACTAACACCTTATAGCCTCCATTAACACTGTACACTGAACACCAGCTAACTAACACCTTATAGCCTCCATTAACACTGTACACTGAACACCAGCTAACTAACACCTTATAGCCTCCATTAACACTGTACACTGAACACCAGCTAACTAACACCCTATACCCCCATTAACACTGTACACTGAACACCAGCTAACTAACACCCTATACCTCCATTAACACTGTACACTGAACACCAGCTAACTAACACCCTATACCTCCATTAACACTGTACACTGAACACCAGCTAACTAACACCCTATACCTCCATTAACACTGTACACTGAACACCAGCTAACTAACACCTTATAGCCTCCATTAACACTGTACACTGAACACCAGCTAACTAACACCTTATAGCCTCCATTAACACTGTACACTGAACACCAGCTAACTAACACCTTATAGCCTCCATTAACACTGTACACTGAACACCAGCTAACTAACACCCTATACCCCCATTAACACTGTACACTGAACACCAGCTAACTAACACCCTATACCCCCATTAACACTGTACACTGAACACCAGCTAACTAACACCTTATAGCCTCCATTAACACTGTACACTGAACACCAGCTAACTAACACCCTATACCCCCATTAACACTGTACACTGAACACCAGCTAACTAACACCCTATACCCCCATTAACACTGTACACTGAACACCAGCTAACTAACACCTTATAGCCTCCATTAACACTGTACACTGAACACCAGCTAACTAACACCTTATAGCCTCCATTAACACTGTACACTGAACACCAGCTAACTAACACCTTATAGCCTCCATTAACACTGTACACTGAACACCAGCTAACTAACACCCTATACCCCCATTAACACTGTACACTGAACACCAGCTAACTAACACCCTATACCCCCATTAACACTGTACACTGAACACCAGCTAACTAACACCTTATAGCCTCCATTAACACTGTACACTGAACACCAGCTAACTAACACCCTATAGCCTCCATTAACACTGTACACTGAACACCAGCTAACTAACACCCTATACCCCCATTAACACTGTACACTGAACACCAGCTAACTAACACCTTATAGCCTCCATTAACACTGTACACTGAACACCAGCTAACTAACACCCTATAGCCTCCATTAACACTGTACACTGAACACCAGCTAACTAACACCTTATAGCCTCCATTAACACTGTACACTGAACACCAGCTAACTAACACCCTATAGCCTCCATTAACACTGTACACTGAACACCAGCTAACTAACACCTTATAGCCTCCATTAACACTGTACACTGAACACCAGCTAACTAACACCTTATAGCCTCCATTAACACTGTACACTGAACACCAGCTAACTAACACCCTATACCCCCATTAACGCTGTACACTGAACACCAGCTAACTAACACCCTATAGCCTCCATTAACACTGTACACTGAACACCAGCTAACTAACACCTTATAGCCTCCATTAACACTGTACACTGAACACCAGCTAACTAACACCTTATAGCCTCCATTAACACTGTACACTGAACACCAGCTAACTAACACCCTATAGCCTCCATTAACACTGTACACTGAACACCAGCTAACTAACACCTTATAGCCTCCATTAACACTGTACACTGAACACCAGCTAACTAACACCTTATAGCCTCCATTAACACTGTACACTGAACACCAGCTAACTAACACCCTATACCCCCATTAACACTGTACACTGAACACCAGCTAACTAACACCCTATACCCCCCATTAACACTGTACACTGAACACCAGCTAACTAACACCCTATACCCCCCATTAACACTGTACACCAGCTACCTAACATCTTATAGCCTCCATTAACACTGTACACTGTAGACCAGCTACCTAACACCTTATACCCCCATTAACACTGAACACCAGCTAACTAACACCCTATACTCCCATAAACACTGTACACTGAACACCAGCTAACTAACACCCTATACCCCCATTAACACTGTACACTGAACACCAGCTAACTAACACCCTATACCCCCATTAACACTGTACACCAGCTACCTAACATATTATAGCCTCCATTAACACTGTACACTGTAGACCAGCTTCCTAACACACTATACCCCCCATTAACACTGAACACAAGCTAACTAACACCTTATACCCCCCCATTAACACTCTACACTGAACACCAGCTTCCTAACACCTTATACCCCCCATTAACACTGAACATCAGCTTCCTAACACCTTATACCCCCATTAACACTGTACACAAGCTAACTAACACCTTATACCCCCATTAACACTGTACACAAGCTAACTAACACCTTATACCCCCCATTAACACTGAACACCAGCTTCCTAACACCTTATAGCCTCCATTAACACTGTACACTGAACACCAGCTTCCTAACACCTTATACCCCCCATTAACACTGAACACCAGCTTCCTAACACCTTATAGCCTCCATTAACACTGTACACTGAACACCAGCTACCTAACACCCTATACCCCCATTAACACTGTACACTGAACACCAGCTTCCTAACACCATTTACCCCATTAACACTGTACACCGAACACCAGCTACCTAACACCCTTTACCCCCCCCCCCCCCCCATTAACACTGAAAACTAGCTTACTAACACTCTATACCCCCATTAACACTGTACACCAGCTACCTAACATCTTATAGCCTCCATTAACACTGTACACCAGCTACCTAACATCTTATAGCCTCCATTAACACTGTACACCAGCTACCTAACATCTTATAGCCTCCATTAACACTGAACACCAGCTAACTAACACCCTATACCCCCCCATTAACACTGTACACTGAACACCAGCTACCTAACACCCTATACCCCCATTAACACTGTACACTGAACACCAGCTAACTAACACCCTATACCCCCATTAACACTGTACACTGAACACCAGCTAACTAACAAAACGCTTCCCCTGACATTATTACATAACACTAAGAGTCTCCTCACCACGCAGTCCCGTGTGTGTGTGTGTGCGTGCGTGCGGTGACGTCACCTCGCAGCTCACAGCGCGCACGCGCAGACGGGCTTACTAGGACGAGCAAAGTCACAAATACCGCCTGGCGCCCAGACAATAAACACTGAGAAGAGCGTACTGAATGTTCCGCAGTGCATTGCATAAAACGCACATGAAGTCAGAGTACGCATTGGGAAACACCCTGAAACACGACTGACAGGACCTGCACTTATTACACACACACACACACACACGACTTAAATGACTGTCGTTATCCCTCTCCATATAATAATGTGCTCCTAATATTCCGGGCAGAATTACTGAATGCTCTAGGGGAAAAAAACACGCGCAAAAAAACAACAACAAAAAAAAAACAGATTAACCCATTTGTACGCAGATTAACATTCACCTCCTCCCAGGAGTGTGTTAATGATTCCCTCAGCTGCTGAATGCAGAGCCCGTTAGCATGCGCATTGCTGAGAGCCCCACGTGTGAAACCCCGGAAAAGGGCAGCAGCTCGTTTCCTACATGACAGCTGAGATTAAAGCGACATGCGGTGGTGCTGAGGTGTGAAGTGAGAGCAGCAGCAGTGCAGGACTGTGTGTGTAACACACACATGAACGCAGCAGAGGGAGGAGTCGGGGAAAACCCCTGCGAGTCCTCCGCAACAGGACGCCGAAAAAACACACTTCCTCAAAGCCAGCAAATAAATAAACACCAGCTAAATATCCAAAACACGCCACCAAAACACACCGTCAGTGTTTACACTCCGCCGTGTAGAGGACTGCAGCCGGGCTTAGCTTACCCACCGTCCCGGAGTGTTTCTTCAGCAACACTGGAGCTGTGCTGCGGGCTTCATAAACATTACACACACACACAGAGAGAGAGACAGAGACAGAGAGAGAGAGAGAAAGCGCATTAAAATGCTGCAGACGTCTACTCCAGAACAGAGGCGCGCGCTCCGGTGAGCTGCAAAACACGGGCCGGAAAACAGCTCCATGTGAGCTTTAAACTGATACAGGATTCTGAACACGTTTCCACTTCCACAGCAGCATCTGGGGGCTTTACTGGCTTTACGTGTTAGCTAAATATCATGGAATGTACAGCATGGAGGGTACACAGAGTGACAGAGAGAGAGAAAGCGAGAGAAAGAGAGAGAGAGAGAGAGAGAGAGAGAGAGAGAGAGAGAGAGAGCATTCCTTTATTCTGAACACGCAGAAATGTTGGTTATCCAGCCGTGTGTACTTACAGGTGCAGTCCTAATAGTTGGAGAAATTTCTGCTCTCCTACACCTTAACGGTCAGAGGTAAAGGTCTGTGTTTTCCTCTCTCTCTCTCTCTCTCTCTCTCTCTCTCTCTGTAACTATTGCAGGAAACCGACAGGCCCACTGACGTCAGCGGGGGTCCCGTCTCCGCCTCCCGACCGGAGGAAGTGCAGCCAGGGGGGTTCGCGACTGACGTCAGAGAAAGTCCTCGTTCTCGTAGTTTTTTTGGTCATTCACGCGTCAGTGCTTAGATTTGTAGAGTAGTGTGTGCTGTGACGCAGGACATGAGCGGCGCTGCCAGCAGTGTGATCTGTGAGCGGCTAGAGAGTGTCGCTGCTCGCGCTCCCCCCTGGCACTGGCCCCTCCTGCACATAGCTCAGGACTGGCGGTTTTCCCGGAGGTTCCTTGTTGTCAGGTCACGTTGTGTCCCTCAACTAGTGCCCGGGCTTTCCCTTCCACACCTCACACAAAACAACAGCCTCCACCACAACCTCCACCACCACAACCACCTGCACCACAAAGTCCAAGCTGCAGCCCAGGCCCATCTGCTCATCTGCCCATCTGCTGGCACTGACTGATGCTGAAGCAGATATGAGCAGGATCTGAGAAATTACACAAAAACATCAGGGGGACTGTTTAAGCAGCCTTTAAAAAAAGTTCATGCTCATTGCAAATTCGAGCTTCACAGGAATGTACTGGTTTTTCAGCTCTATTAAGATTTTATAGAAATTTCCACCGGGACAGACAGATACCTCAAACTGCAGTGACAAAGAAAAGAGAAAAAGAAACCACTAACCAGTCAATCGAATCTAATCCGAAGCGTGTAGGACCTGATAGATACACACACACACACACACACACACACACACACTGTACTGTTGTGCAGTGATATTACACACACACACACACACACACACACACACACACACTGTACTGTTGTGCAGTGATATTACACACACACACACACACACTGTAACGTTGTGCAGTGATATTACACACACACACACACACACACACACACACTGTAACGTTGTGCAGTGATATTACACACACACACACACTGTAACGTTGTGCAGTGATATTACACACACACACACACACACACACACACACTGTAACGTTGTGCAGTGATATTACACACACACACACACTGTAACGTTGTGCAGTGATATTACACACACACACACACACACACACACTGTAACGTTGTGCAGTGATATTACACACACACACACACACACACACACTGTACTGTTGTGCAGTGATATTACACACACACACACACACACACACACACTGTAACGTTGTGCAGGGTCATCGGGTGCTTTAAACTGAGACATCACGGGAATCTCGTCTAGCTATTTGGCCCATTTTTCATTTTTTCCCTTATCATGTCATCCTAAGGATATACGCCAAAAGTTTAAACCAGAGGTAAAGCTCGAGAACCTTAAGTAAGGTTAGCCAAGCTAGATCGCTAGTCTTATATTTTAGATATCAGACTAAATAACCCACCTAGTTTCCTTTTGGGCTGGGGTTTTGGGTTCTCATTGTCCAACGTGAGCAGCTTCTTGTTGTGTAATTTGATATCCTATGTTCTTCCTTGAACTAAACTGAAGTAAACGAAAATAAACAATTTTATTTTCTTAGGATTTTAAACTTTTTTTAAACATATTTGAGATGCATCACTGGCAATGAAGGAGTTAAAACAGTAGTATAACTGCAACAAGGCAGTGGTGATTTTTACAGTAATGTACTGTTAGCAATATGTAGTCCTGTAAAAGTACAGTTTTGTACTCTATTTAAAATAGCAGTAAATAGTGCTGTTATTGTAAACAAATATTAGAGCAAGAAAGCTGTAAATGTTTATTTTAGAAACTACCTGACTGTAATAAGTTACTGTAAACTTACAGTGTAATTTTTCTTTTACAAAACAAATGAAACAACATCACACTGAAGGTCTTCTAACAGGCCCATGCATTCAAGAATTGTGTCAAGACGCTGTTCTTTAATCTTTTCACAGTGTTATTTCTTTCATAAAAC